>NW_016107378.1:976496-1016893 GCF_001604975.1 Cebus imitator | reverse complement strand
TCTTTCTTTCTTGTCTTTCTTTTGTCCTTTCTTCCTTCCTTTCATTCTTTCCTTTCTCTTTCTCCTTCCTTCCCTCCTTTCTCTCTCTCTCTCTCTCTCTCTCTCTCTCTCTCTCTCTCCCCCCCTCTCTCTTTCCTGACAGGGTCTCACTCCATTGCCCAGGCTGGAGTGCAGTGGTACAATCTCAGCTCACAGTCATCTTGACCTCCCTGGCTCAAGCAATCCTCCCACCTCAGCCTCCCAAGTGGTTGGGACCAGAGGCGAGCAGCACTATGCCCAAGTAATTCTTGTATTTTTTAACAGAGACAGGGTTGCCCCATGTTGCCCAGGCTGGTCTTGAACTCCTGGGCTCAAGTGATCCACCCACCTTGGTCTCCCAGAGTGCTGAGGTTACAGGCGTGAGCCACTGCACCGGGTAGCTATTATACCCATTCTCTGGGTGATAAAATGAAACAGAAAGAGTTTGAGTAATTCACTCAAGGTCATACAGTTTGTAAGCTGCAGAGCTGAGATTCAAACATGATTGGCTCATACTCTGAATCCCTCTACCATGCTACCTTTTAGTAGATACAGCTTGTCTTGTGATGCATTGGGCTACCAGCCACCAGAGCATCAGGTGAATGCTAGCAATTTTGCTAGGTGAGACAGGACCTGTGAAAAGACAAAGCACAAGCTTACTACTCAAACAATGGTGACCAACCCTTCAGGGGAGTCCCGCATGGACACATAAGAGGCCCCTGAAATATCCCAAAGTCTCTTCCAACTGGTTTTAACATCAGCATCCCCAAAAAGGGGCAAGTGCAGGTTTGCATGACCAAGGCCTCATCTTACCAGGAGAAAGCTAACAGCTTGAACACGTACCTCAGCACAGCAATGATAACAGCTTATTTCAAGCAGCACCTGGCATGCACCTGTCCTTGCTCTGAGCATTAACCCATCAAATCTTTCGACAGCATATGGCCCAGGTGCTGTTATCAGTCGTGGCTCACAGATGAGAAAACAGAGGCTAAGAAGATTACGTGATGTGTCCGTTACTTTACTGCAGGAGCGGAAATGAGACCCAGCTTGTTATAAAATGATGCTTGCAGCTACAGACTGGACTCCTAATCCTGAAACCACCCTCCTAGTTTAAAACTTAAACAACACAGACCAGAAGGTTATGGGTTCAAAAGAGCGACTTATTCCGGTGTAGAAAGTCAGGGGCATTTAAGACAAGTGTGTCCACCTATCGGTGAGGCAGTGGGAGGCCACCTTGAGCCAGGCTCTGCGCCAGGGTCATGGGGACTGCAGCAACAGGGAGGCTCTGTGCCTGTTTTCAAAGGGTTGAAATCCAGAAAGGAAGAAAGGAGATATGGCAAAATCTCTCGGGGAGGAGGGAGAATGCAGGTGATGTCATCATAGTGGGGCTTTTCTAAGTACAGTCACTTGGCATTTCAAAGCTCCACTGTCATCCCATAGCACTTTTCTTTTTCTAACTTCGCAGGTAGAAAGGAACAAGGTCAAAAGTCAACTCTACCAGTTGAGTTCTGAGGTGCCACGATAATGCACAGAGGTCTTCAGACCACGGAGAATAACAAACAGTCGAATTATTTACTATGTCTTCCCCAAATGCACATGTGCACTTATGAATGGATGCACGCACACTCCCATCTCAGGAAGAGGAGTCAATGGCACTCCCTGTCCCTCAAGAGTCCCACCATCCTGCTGTTTGAGCACCTATGATGTGCCATGCACAGGGATTACATTTGAAGGTAGAGGTTTAAACTAGAGGTGCATCTGAGGTGCTGCGAGAGCCCGGGGAGAAGTGACTGAGTGTGTCCCTATGGTGCATGCTTGGTGAAGGCAGGCACCTCTCGGGTGTGTTTGCCTTGCACATCTCCCAGGGTCCAGCTGCTTCTGCTGCATAGTCAGTCAACAGCAAGAGTCCCTCAAATGGATAAAAGAAGGGATATGTGACCTTGGCCAAGGTCAGCTTCCTCCTGTCCTATGTGGGTCCTACAGCCACTCAGAGCCTTGTAGAAGGATGCAGGATGGAAGGCACAGGACAGGCCTTGAGGAATGCAAGGCAAGCAGCCCATTGCAAGGAAAAGAATCACTTTCTGAAAACATATTCACCAGAGTCTCTGCGACAATCGAGGAATAAACTTGATTTACATTTTTATTTGGAATTTTATTGGAAATTTTTGTCTTGGTTCCAGCAAGCAAGCCAAAGCTTCTTCCTTCTAGAACATTCACCTTGGGGTCTCACAGAGCTTCTCAGAGCTGGCCAAGGGCTCTGTCTGCTGCTCTGCTTGGCATGGGCCTGCTTCTCTTAATCTGCTCACCTCTTCAGCAGATGCAATAAAAACCTTTCACTGGCTGACAACGAAAAGGCAATGCTGCCCCAACTGCTGGGTAATTCAGGAAGCCTCTTTCTCATTTTAATTGGTTTCCTAATTGGCCTGTTTATGGGTTGTGCAATAGCTTGGGATGAAAAGGCTGGGCGAACGATTATGTGCGTAGCATTTCTATCTGGCAAGAGTTAATAGTTTAATAACATGAAGGAGAAACCCCCAAAGTTCACTGGAATGCCATGGTTTTTGTGCTCAAGAAATACCTTGATTGGAAACAATCCCCCAAGTCAGAACTGATATCAAACTGTGCTCTTCCACAGCAAGTTGATGCTTCCCGAAGAGTCTTTGGGTTCATTTTTGATTTAGGGGAAGGTTGAAGTATGGGGGCTCTCTGGGGCCCGCCAGGTTTTTAACTCTCACTCGCTCACTGTCTGGAGATAAGGGGATAAGGAGGACCCTTGATGGACTGATTGATTCTCTGGAAAGAATGTTTGTCTTCCCTGGCGGGATGGATGACTTCATTCTGGTAGATGAGGTCACCCGCGTCAAAAACCTAAAGCATCTGATATTCACATGAAAGCCAGTTTTCAAAGCAGCCCGTGAAGAAAAACATTCCCGTGCCATTTGCCTCCACTCCATCAGTAAAGTCCAGACTGCACCAGGACCCTTCTTTACACGGTAAAATTTATCCCAGAATCCAATTCGCCCCCAACAAAGCAGATTCTGAAGCCAAATTGGATGGTTCTAATTTACAAAAATTGGTGGGGTACCCGGTTGGGGGGTGTATTGTGCAGAAAAATTGTCCGGAACGACTTGGACATTTGGCTGAAATAAGCTGAGCAACTTTTTCCCAAAGGAAATCATATCCTAATTGTTGCCACATCGCTGCAACTGGGTCCTTGGTTATTTTACACAAGCTCACTGGTCTCTTTCAGCTCTGAAAGTCCCTGGTATCAATTTTCTGGTAGAGAAACAGCAGGCTTGGGAACTCGGCTTTCATCTAATCCTGTAGATTACAAGTAACTTTTTTCATAATGCTACTGCACTGTGAAGGCATTATCTAAGGCAGCAATGCTAGGGGAGGTATGGATTTGGGAACAGACAGACATATCCGAGTTTTTGTTGTATGTTTTGTTTCAATAAAAGGATAAGATGATCTCTGCCTATTAGTGGAAATTAGAAATCTTTTCCCAAATAACAAAGTCCGTTTCTGATTTGGGTCTTGGATTGATTGTATTTGTCTCCATTTTGTGTGCTTTATCATGCATTGGTTCAGCACTTGGAGCTTGATGGTGGATTTAAGCAATTAGCTAACTTCCCCAAGCCATGGTTCCCCTAACATGAAATAGTACTAACTCCAAGAATGAGTAAGTTAATCCTGTATTTTGCAGAAACTGAAATGCCATCCACTGCAAGATGCTATATTATTTCATTTTTCGCCTTTGGAAAAAAGCAAAAATTAAACAAACAAACAAACAAAAAACCCTGACCATTAAACCATATCCCAACATTTTCTTATCATATGCTTCGTTGAAAAGCTTTTTTAAAGATTTATATAAGCATAGATTTTAGTTATCTATCACCCTTGGCTTATCATTCAGAATATTTCTTGAAAACATCTTTTTAAAGATTTATTTGGACATAGATTTTAATCATACATCACCATTGGCATTCATAAAAAATGGAAGTGAGATGTATTAGCTAAGGCCATGACCACTGCTTGGCTGGAGGCAGTTGTAAGAAGCCCTCAATTGAAAGACACATTCTGATTTCAGAAATGTTCAAAGGGGAAGAGATGTAGATTAGAACTGAGGAAAGACCCCAGCACACAGCAAATACTCAATAAAAGATAGTCATTATAGTATTAATTATCATTCCCGAAAGGAATTGTGATGTGTGTAATTGCAAATTTTCTCTTTCTCCACTTTATATTAAATGGAGTTTCAATACATTTTGACGTCTGGGTTTCCCTGGTTAAAGGCAGCCCTTGTCATGGCCTTACACTTGCCCTGGGTCTGACCACCTAGGTTCTCTTTGAATAGTTCCACCTAGGCACCCACCTTGACCTGGCTCAAGTCATAGGTTCATTTCTGAAGCAGCGGGTTAGATGTGATGTGGTCAGAACTGGGTCATGTGCCTACCTCTGAGTAGAGTTGGTTCACCTAAGCTACATGGCCTGGGAGTGGGAAAGGAGTGGTTTCCCCAAGAAAGATCAAGGTGATGTATTATGAAAAAGGAGAACAGGCTGTGGGACAGTTAAAACCACGGTACTTGACTCAGGCTTCAGACAGCCACAGTTATTTTAGCAGCAACCTTGGGCCCAAACCAACTCAGGGATTCAGGAACCCCCTGACATCCTCAAGTATCCATGAAGAGTTAAGCAAACTCAGAAGCAGCCTGACGAGCTGTAAACAAAGAATAAAGTTTCTGTAAGCAGAAGCCACATCTCTGCCCAGAAGTCAGAGGGCTCTTTCTATAAGGAGCATTGCACCGCTTCTTGAATGCACATGTAAGGATGGTAAAAGGTATCTGCTAAACTCAGCAGTATCACCCAGTGTGCTTGTATTTCCTCTTTTCATACTGCTGGCTACTAAAAAAGTGCAATCAAATACATCTGTAACACTTTAATCAAGGTTAAGAATTCTAGGAAAGGACAGCAGCCATCAGCTGAAGAGATATCAATGAGAAAAATTGCCAGCTACTTTATTAACCATTAATTCTAACTTCATCCCTTCATCAACCCCTTGAGAATTATGGTACCTTAAGATTTTTCTAAAATCTAAAGTGGCTTCATACCTGTAATCCCAGCACTTTGGGAGGTCAAAGTAGGAAGATCACTTGAGCCCAGGAGTTTGAGACCAGTGGGAGCGACATAGCAAGACCCTGTCTCTACCCAAAATTTAAAAACTAGCTAGCTGTGCTGGTGCACACCTGTAGTCCCAGCTACTAGGGTAGCAGAGGTGGGAGGATTGCTTGAGCCCAGGAGGTTGAGGCTGCAGTGAGCCATAATTGCACCACAGCACTTCAGCCTGGGAACAGGCTTCTCTCTCTAAAAAAGGATAGGTTTGAAGTGTGAGCCTTAAAGGATGAATAGAGCCTGCCAAGCACACACAAAAAAAGGGTCAGAAATATTGCAAGCATAGAAGGCAGCATGGCTACCTAAACTTCCCCCCAGCAGTAATGTTCTAGAAATAATTAAATGGCATGAGATGGCCTCAGATTTGCTTGTGAACGTTGCTCCCAAAGCCCCT
This sequence comes from Cebus imitator, assembly GCF_001604975.1. Classification (NCBI taxonomy): domain Eukaryota; kingdom Metazoa; phylum Chordata; class Mammalia; order Primates; family Cebidae; genus Cebus; species Cebus imitator. Next base: position 1,011,309 of record NW_016107378.1, on the reverse strand, counting down.
AAAACCAAGAAGATGACATTACAGGAGATGCTATCAACACATGTCTTTATGGGAAGGAAGTGTTGCCAAATCTTAGTGTCCTTGGCTGCTTTCAAAAGATGCTGATGGAGTCTTTACAGGGTCTTGGACACCATGCAGAAGAAGATCTCACAACCAACAAGGGTAAGGTTGCTGCCCACAGTGACCCTATGTGGCAGTTTTTAAAAAGGTTTGCAAATTCTTTGGCATTCCTCCTTCCAAAAGGTAGAGTCAAATTTCTCTCTCCTTGAATGTAGGTCAGACTTAGTGACTTATATTACTTTTCTTTTTTGAGACAGGGTCTTGATCTATTGCCTAGATTGGAATGCAATGGCACGATTATGGCTCACTGCAGCCTTGACTCCTGAGCTCAAGCAATTCTCCCACGGCAGCCTCTCAAGTAGCTGGGACTACAGGCACGCACCACCATGCCTGGCTAAATTTTTATTTTTATTTTTGCAGAGACAGGGTCTCACTATGTTCCCCAGGCTGATCTCCAAGTCCTGAGCTCAAGCAGCCCTCCCACCTTAGTCTCCCAAAGTGTTGGGATTATAGACATGAGCCATGGCGCCCGGCCATGACTTACTTTTAATGAATGGAATCTGACAAAGGTGATTCTCTGACTTCCAAGGTTAAGTCATAAAAAGAATACAGCTTCTGCCTAGCGTTCAGTGTTCTCTGTCTCTGTTTTTCTTTCTTCCTCTCCCTTACCCCACCCCCACCTCTCCCTGGATACTCACTTTTGGAGCCCAGACACCATGTTGTGAGGAAGCTCAGGCTCCCTGGAGAAACCACTTGGAAATATTTCAGCAGATGGCCGCAGCTGAGGTCTCAGCCAATGAAGTCACATGTGGAGTCCGTTATTTGTGCCCTTAACTTAGCCAAATTTAAATAGACATCCTTGGTAGGTATAATGGTCAGACAGGAGGGACTAGGATAAGGTCATCCCCCCATCTTAAAAAAAATAAAAGCCTATTTGTGTGTTTCTCTTTTTCTGTATGCCCCCATGGAAAGATGAACCACAGTAAAAATGCTGAGAAGAACAGCACAATTTATTTGGGGGCTTTGGGGCTTCAGAGGGCTCAGGTCTTGGAAGTTACAAGGTTCTATCTTACAGAGATTTGTAAACCTTTTTAGCAGGTGCCATGTGAACTCCACTGTCTATAAAGCACCCATGCTCAAAACACAGTAATATTAAGAGCATTCAAAAGAGACTTGGAGATTTCCATGGCTCTACCAGGCACTCACTCGCTCTGTTCAACCTTCTAAATGGGTGAGATGCTCTTTACTCAAGACCAGCCACTTTCCACAAGGACTAATGGCAAGGTAGCTTCAGTCTGTGCTGGAGAAACCCCAAAGATTTCATCTGACAGTTGCACACCATGCCAGGTGCTAGGTGAGATCTGGACCCGGAAGAGGGACAGGGAAGGCATCCACCCTGCACTCAATGAATTTCCAACCAGGCCATCTTCCCTCCTGCCGTGGGGTAAATGCTGCCTGAAGACCTCTGCCTGGCAGGGGCACTGCAAAGGTGTCAGTTTTCCATCACAGGTTGGAACACGCCTGATTTTTCTCGCTGGTAAAAGGCAATTGCATATACCCATTCTTCAATGCTTCAACAGCCATGCTGAAAATTAAAAAGGTTGTCTTTTTGACTATCAGTTAAAGAAAAAATGGAGTTAACTGGGAAAGAGTGGTGGCCTACAGCGTTTTGAGTTGTTTGTTTGTTGTTATTATTGGGGCGGTGGGGGAGTCTACTGCCTCCAGGCTCTGTAGAGCTACTGCTGTGTCCAGTGGTAGAGATGGCTGTTAGTAAGTAGCCACTGAAATCATTATTACAGCAGCAATAAATGTTACAGAGAAGTAAAGGGGATTCTGAGGGTGTCTGATGGGAGTGGGGATCCATGTTCCCTTCCATTGCTATTTTATCCTTGCCTGAGTGGGTGTAAAAGGCTCCTTGTGAGATGGTTTGCTTGGAGGGAGGAAGAATGCAGCCAGCTTCTTTTCTTACAATCAACATCCATATCATTACCCATGGGGCACCCTCAGCAGGTGCACAAATGTACTCCCCCACCCCCACTGCACTCCACACAAATAAAATCCTAAGAATGGCCAATATATTCTACGGAAAGTCACAATAGCCTGCGAGAAGTAATGCATAAACTCATAGCTTCCAGCCCAGGCTATTTAGCATCCCATTAAAAATATTCAAAATATAAATCAAAATTCATGGGAATAAGTAATATTCAATTTAGAATTTATGGCATTTTAAAATAGGATGATTTCCTCAAATGTGCAATAAATTTGGTTTTGTGGAATTGCACTCATCCCCTTATCGTGACGGTTGCTTTATCTACACAGCCCACCAAAGCGGAGTCACTTTATAGAATCTAAATTCACAAATCAACTGTCGTCTTCACTTCACTGATTCATTGCTGATGGGCCTTTCACAAGGTAAAAAAAAAAAAAAAAATCTCTTCTGAGTTGACAAGAGTAATAAATGAGGAGGTTAGTGCTGCCCATCCATCCGGCTGGCCCTTTGACCTGCCTGTAGTGATACATGGCAGAATAAACTCATAAACCAGTCGCATCTTTTGACCTTTGCAGAGTAAATGGAAACAGAAGAGCATTTATGGTGATCATGGTGTTTAAGGATTATGGTCTGACCAGAGAATTATACGAAGCCAAAGGAACACCTTAAAAATAAGAACCCAGACCAGGTAACCAAGTCAAAAATCCTGAAATTTCAGAGAGGTTTTCTCTTTATCCGTTTTTACTGCCCCTACGATCCTGTTGTTTAATAAAGTGAGTGAGTGCTGGTATAGGGTACATAACTGGGAAGGGGTACCTTTGAGTCTGCAGAGAAAACACCACTGAAACACTAGGAGAAAGGAGGAAATGAAGTTTACCCAATCAAAGGTCATGCTTACACTGCAGATGTTCTCAGAGCCACCCATGTACAGCTTTTGTGAATGTCAAGTTCTAGCTCCAAACAAGGTAAGGAAAACTCCTACTTTAGCCAGTGCAAGAAATGACTATAACTAACAAATTCACAGTGATGAAGCGTTTTCTAAAAAATGTAAAACTATCTTTTGTTTTTAAAATGACCTTCATTAAGTGTGGCCTATGCTTTGCAACGTGTTTGTCATTGTTTTAAAAAAAGGTATAGTCAGATGTGGTGGCTTATGCCTGTAATCCCTGCACTTTGGGAGGCTGGGGCGGGTGGATCACCTGAGGTCAGGAGTTTGAGACCAGCAAGGCCAAAATGGTGAAACTCTGTCTCTACTAAAAATACAAAAATTAGCTGGGCTTGTTGGCGTGCACCTGTAGTCCCAGCTACTTGAGAGGCTGAGGCAGGAGGATCACTTGAACCTGGAAGGTCAAGGTTGCAGTGAGCCAGGATCACACCATTGCACTCCAGCATGGGTGACAGAGCAAGACTCCATGTCAAAATAAATAAATAAATAATTTAATTAATTAATTAATTTTTAAAAAGGTACAGTTTGTAGAATGGAAAAGCAGTTTGTACTTCCTAATTGATGATATTCAAAGCAAAATACAAGGATTAGTTATGCTTGAAAGAGAAGTGAGAAGCAAATTTAGTGGCATCTTAGCTGTGACACATGCAAGCATGTAGATTTCAATTTTGTGAACTTAACTCTGGGACAGAAAGAACACCTAAGCACTCAAAAATGCTAACACAGTTTTGAATATTAGCTGGTATCCAGGAATGGATTTCTACTTTTAAAAATCCTCAACAGTAGAGACAAATTTAAGCAAGGGCTAATTCTGACCTCATATTTTGAGTTTTTACTCAGATGCTCTTTTGGGAAGATGAGTGTTTTAAGAAACTATTTTTAATAGTAAAAAATAATACAACATCATTATAGAAAGCCTGGAAGAAGAAAAAGTCACCCTAATATAAGTATTTTTATGTGTTCAGTTTTACTTTTATATAAGAAGGGCACATATGTAATTTTATATATTTAATTTCATGTTTTATTTTACTGTTTTTTCATGCTAATTTAAATTTTAATAACTGTATAATTATCTATCACATTGAGGCAGCTTCTAAATTTTCTTTTCTGTTTTTTTTTTTTTTTTTTTTTTTTTTTTTTTTTTTTTTTTTTTTTTNTTTTTGAGACCGAGTCTTGCTCTGTTGCCCAGACTGGAGAGCAATGGCATGGTCTCGGCTCACTGCAACCTCTGTTTCCTGGGTTCAAGTGATTTTCCTGTCTCAGCCTCCTGAGTAGCTGGGATTACAGGTGCTGGCCACCACACCTCGCTGATTTTTGTATTCTTAGTAGAGACAGGGTTTCACCATATTGATCAAACTGGTCTCAAACTCCAGACCTCAGGTGATCCGCCCACCTCTGTCTCCCAAAATGCTGGGATTACAGGCATGAGCACTGTGCCCAGCCTAAATTTTGAAATTATAAATAATGATCTGATTGACTTCATATTTATGAAGAATATACTTACTGACATATAAAATTCAAGAGACTAGTTAAATTGCAAGTTAAATACCTCTGAGGTGTGTACTAGTGAGCCATAAGAGAGATCTGAGAAAGTTACTCAGAATAGAGTGACTCTGACTCTATCCTCTGTGTCTCTGAATCTGTTTTTCATGGGATCCATTTTTCTATGCCTCCACACTCCATTCTGAGTAACTTTCTCAGATCTCTCTTATGACTTACTAGTGTTTTTCACAGATGAATATAGGAAGAGTTTCACAGATGAATATAGGAAGAATGGGAGAGAACATTGTATGTAAAGTATGGATAGAGGCTGAGAATTTCCTAGAATTGAAGAGTCATGAGTCCTCAAATAAAAGAAGCGCATTAAATATTGAGAAGGATAAATTAAAGAAATCCATATTACTACACATGGTGATGAAAGTACAGAATACCAAAAACAGAAGAAAAATCCTGAAAGCTAAATCCTAGGAAAAACAACTGCAATTAAAATGAAAATAGGCTTGCCTGAAGCAATCAAGGATAGTAAACAATAGAATACTATCTTCAAGTTTTGAAGGAAAATAATATTCAAAACATACAGAGTTAATTACTTAAAAAAGGATAAAATAAAACTTGTTCAATAAAGTTAGAGTTTGTACTCAAAGAAACTTGCTACTAAGGGATAGCATGGGGAAAGAAGAATCTAAAAGTGGAATTCAAGAAGTTTCGGGAGCAAAATTGGTAAATTACGTGAAAGCCACTTTCTACAACCATAATACAACTAAGTTATAAAAAGCCAATCTTTGCATGTATTTGGAGATTAAACAACGATAAAAACAACCAAAACCCTCTACATAGCCATGGGTCAGGAAATTATAGTAAAAATAATGAAATATTTAGAATTGAATGACAAAAGGTTAGTTTTTGAAACTTGTACTACAAAGGCAAAATGATAGTAAGTGAAATAACTGTAGCACTGAAGTCACATATTATAGAAGAATTATCAAGCTAATTATCCAACCCAAGGATTTAGAAAATGAGCAAGTCTAAAGATGGTAGGAGAAAGATATAATAAATAACAGAAATTAAAATGGCAAACAATATGGTTTGATCAGCAAAATTAAAAGCTGTCTCTTTGAACAAATGAATAGACAAAACTCTAGCAAGATTCGTTAAGAAAATAAGAGAGAAGGTCCAATGAACACTATTATCAAAAAGAGAACATACCATGAATACAACAGAACTTTTTAAAATCATAAGAGAAAGACATGGACAGTTTTGTATGAATAAATGTAAAAACTCACATGAAATGGAAAATTTCTAGAAACATATAATAATTAAAATTTATTCAAGAAGAAATAGAAAACATATGTAGTGCATTAAACAAATATAATCAGTAGTCAGAAACTATTTTCCAGAAACATAAGGCCTAGATGGTTTATGAGGTGAGTGTTATCATTGAAGAACTGATAACTCCAATTATATACAATCTATATTCCAGAACAGCAAAAGACAGTTATTCAACTGAAATCAAAACAAGGATGCTATGCAAAAGTAAAACCACGGAAATAGCTTACTCATGAATTTAGGTTTAATTTTCAGTGGAATTTTATTTCTGCATTTATTAAGATTATCCTTGTTTCTTTAATCTATTAGTGTGGTGAATTACATTAGTGCATTCAGACTAATACATGCAGAAAGAAATGCAGAAATAAAATAATTAATGCAGAAAGAAAATTCTAATTCAACTTGATTTTTATTGCTGAAAGCCATTGCAAACAGCAAATAGAAGGGATTTTCTTACCTTGAGAAACTGTGTCTACCAAAAACTCATAGCAAATATCACATGCTATGATAAAACTTTAGTGACATTACATTCAAAGTCAGTGACAAGACACAAATGATCTCTATTTTTATTCATAATTGTTCTGCTGATTCTAGAAAGTATAATGAAATAAACAAAATAGGAAAGTAAAATAATTTTAGGCCAGGTGTGGTGGCTCACTCCTGTAATCCTAACACTTTGGAAGGCTGAGGCAGGTCAGGAGTTCGAGACCAGCCTGATCAACATGGTGAAACCCCATCTCTACTAAAAATACAAAAATCAGCCAGGCATGGTGGCGGGCACCTGTAGTCATAGCTACTCAGGAGGCTGAGGCAGGAGAATCGCTTGAACCCGGGAGGCAGAGGTTGCAGTGAGCTGAGCCAAGACTGTGCCATTGTACTCCAGCTTAGGTGACAGAGCGAGACTCCATCTGAAAAAAAAAAAAAAAAAATTTCAAGGCAGAAATAACATTACATTACTGATGTGCATTATTAATATAATTGTCTACATAGAAAATCCAAAAGAACTCTTATAATAAACTACAAGAAAGTGCAAAAAGCAATATAAAAGCAGTTAAGTGTCTATATAACTATCAAAAGTGTAATTTAAAAAACCTCATTTGTAATAGCAATATAAATTTCTAAGTACTCAGAATTAAATATATCTCAAAATGTCTAAGTCTTTTACAGTGAAAATTATAAAACTTTATAGAAAGTCGTAAAATAATGTCTAGATAAATTCAAAATGTTTTTGGAAGGAAGGTTCAATATTCTAAATGTAGCACTCTTAAATAAATCTGTAAATTCAATATAATTCCAATAAAAATTCTAACAAGACTTTCTCAGAAGGTGAGAAGCTGATCCTAAAATTTATATGATATAACAAGGGTTGAAAAACATTCGAGAGAGCACTCAATAAACCTTTAGTTACTGTCATCATTTTCATCACCACCACCATCATCATCAACATCGTCATCTTTATTTTGACAAAGAAAACTTCAGATCTCTCTAGTGATACTCAATGTCTGCTGTGATTTTCTTCTGAAAAAATGCAACTTGGAAAATGTAATTGCCATTTCATCAGCTACTGGAAAGACATGTCCCATAACATTGCTTTGCCAGCACAAAGACATTTATTTACTGGAAACATCTAGCAGTTGTTGACTTCCAAGGCTCTGTGAGATCCTTACAAATGACATTTTCTTACTCACAAAGGATGTCTCACCTGACAAGGTAATGCCAGGAGACAAAAAGACACCATTTGAGTTTGAATAGAGAACAGCATCTCTTTGGAATGAAGCCACACACATAGAGCAAACATGACCTTGCTATTTTCTTGGGAATTCAGAGACTGTCCCACGATTTCTGTGTTTGTGACATTTGGTCCTCTGCATGTCTTTCCACATGGAAATACTTTTCTAAGAATGAAGTCTGAAGTATTTCACTCAGTTATTAAGACTATTAATATATTTACCCACTTCATAAATATTTAGTGAGCATTTGCTATGGGCCAGTCAGGGCTCTAAATGTTAGAGATTCAGCAGTAAACAAAGCTGATGGAAAGGCCTTGACCTCAAGGAGCTTAAAGTCTTGTTAGTGGAAGAGGACATAAACAAGATAATTAAGTAAAAATACATAGTGTGTTACATGGGGATAAACGCTTAAGGAGAAAAACAAAGCAGGAAAAGGGAAAAATGGTAAATGTGTGGTGGCAGTGGCTTGGGACAGAGGGAGGCAACTGGCCCAGAGTGGCCACATTGATAGCTAGGGGAGTAGAGTTCTGCAGAGAGGTAGCAGCATGTGTGTGACGTCTGAAGTAAGAGTGTGCTTAGCTCATTCAAGAGACATCAAGAGGCCCGTTGTAGCTAAAATAAGGTGAGCACAAGGGCAGAGAAAGAGAAGCGGTCAGAGAAGCAATGGGGTGGAGCCCAGTTGGTGTTGGGCCTCACGCATCCTTGTAAGGAATTGGCTTTTGCTTAGAAAGCAATAGGGAGCTACAGAAGGATTTTGAGCAGGAGAGGGACAAGAGCTAACATATGTGGTTGAAGGATCCCTCTGGCCGCTGAGTTGCGTGCAAATTGTTCAGGGATTTTGGTGGAAGCTATTGCAGTACATCCACTAATAGATGCTAGAGCTTGGAGACCAGGGAGGTGGCACAGGAGCACAACGGGAAACATCCAAAGCATATTCTTCCCAAGAAGCACAGAAGTTGGAGGAATGCAAGCCTCTCAGATGCCTTGTGTGGTCCCTCAGCACACCATGGGGGGAAATCACATTAGAGTGAGCTTTATCAGAAGGACATGGGGACAGTACGCACATGAGGCTGTCCCATCTAGGGGTGTGGAATGAACTCTATTTTGCCTGAGCTGAAGACACAGTCCCCTAGTGGACTCCTCTCCACATCAAGGACTGGAAAGCCAGGCCACCAATCTTTTGCAGAACCCTTGGAAAGAAGAGTTTTATGATGTGGTTGACAGCTCCTCAAACTGTTTCCGTTCTCACGAACACTCTGGAACAACAGCAGTTTAGTGATTCTGATGTCCTACATTAGAAAACAGATATATGGATGTAGACAGATACAGACAAAAAGGGATGCAATGATAAATCCTTGTTTATTCATTACCATTTATTTATTGACCAGCTACTATGTGCCAGACACTCCATTAAGCCTTGAATATAAATTATCTTATTTAATCCCCTAAAACAACTCAGCATAGGAGGTATAAATAGCCCACTTTTACAGATGGAAAATTGGGGCTGGGAAAAAAGATGCAACTTGCTCACATCTGTGTAACTATTAACTGGTGGAGTTAAAATTTACACCTGACCTGGCCTCAAAGCCTTTTCCTCTTTCCACCGTCCCACACTGCCTTGAATTGGGTTATGAACATTGTTCTTTCTGATAGTGGATTCTGGTTGACTTCCATGGAAAGCTTTTTTTTTTGAACACAAACTTTATCTGGCAGTCCCCATGACTTCTTTTTCCTCTTAAGCAAGTGGTATAGAGTAGGGGTCGACATGTTTTTTATTAAAGGGACAGATAGTCAATACTTCAAGCTTTGTGGTCATGTGTGTCTATTGCAAGTCCTCAAGTCAGGTTGTAGTGGGAAAGTAGCTTTGGACAATATGCAAATGAAAGGGTGAATCCATGTTTCAATACAACTTGCTTTACGAAAACAGGTTGGACTTGGCCCTTGAGGTATTGTCTGTGGACCCCTGATGTCAAGGCTGAAAGAATGGCTTTAGGATCTAGGCTGACTGCATTCAAATGTTCTACCACATACTGCACAAGCAAACTTCAAGTTATGTAAAATGAGATAATACATTATGAGGCTGTTGTGAGAATTAAATAACTGAACATATACATATATATATTTGTAGAAATTCACAAATAGAAATATTTGTGTGCCCACTCCTACTTCAAGATTCTTTAGTTAAAACCAAGATTGACTTACAGCAGACTCCAGTCAAGGCAAGCCAGCTGACTTTAAGATCTCCAAAGAATGAGAATAGCGTTTTGCGTGAGATCAGACATCCTGAACATTCCCTTTAGGTGTTCACCCAGCACATCTTTACTGAGCACCTACTATGTGCTAGGCACAGAGCAAGGCTGGAAGGTGCTAATGCCCTTTTGTGCTCTATGCTAATACATTAATTTAGGGAAACACTTATTTTGGTTATCAATGAACAAGAAAAGAATTTTCAAACAAAGCAATTATTATAATTTAGTGCTGTAGTATTTCAAAACCAATCCACTAAGCAATGACCCTGGGGTCTGTAAGTACAATTCACATTTGGATTTGACTCCAGTTGGGTTTGGTCATTACAGTTTAACCACCAGGGTATTAATTGGAGCGCTAGAAAATATCTCTGATCAGTTTCATTATCTAATGGCATTTGGGTTTTCTAACGCATCTTAATAAGGGCTGTTGCATATGCATAGACTAGCCCTGATTTTATGTGAAACAGTTTACTCTGATTAAACCAAAAATAAAAACTGGTCACATTCTTCTCAGGCTTATAAGTACTCTTATTTTTCTTATTAGCTTTTCCAGATAATGTCTGGATATCACTTAAAGCTATTAGTGCGTTTTCGTTTATTAAATTAATTGCCCTAAAATTCTCTCCTGTTTTGATTTCTATATCGGAATTGAGTTCCCTAATATTGCTGAGTACAATAGATGCATTCTTTCAAATGTTAAATAATTTCTCACAAAGGAGTAGCTTTATGCTAGGCATAGGGTCTCATTTTCTTTAACCTGACTTATTTTGAGAATTAAGTGTACCATTTGCTAATTAAATTACTCAGTACTGATTCTAAAACTTTCTGTTTAAAACCTGCTTTGATAAAAAGCCATTTGAAATGTTAGTGCACATTGTTCTCTCAGAGTGTGGAAACGCTGCTATTCCATGCTTGATACATGATCTGGATTCTGCAAGGTTTTCTTTTTGTTTGAAAGCCTATTGAAAGCATATTTTAAAATAAAAATATTTAAGCTGTAATCATATCAGTTTATTAACTACTGACTGGGTTTGAGCCAAACGTGGGGGTGGGGGAGAATAAAACAAGAAATAGCAGAGTCCTAACCTGATAGAAGGGAGTTGTAAAAAGACCACTTTTCTCGAAGTTGGCGCTTGTTCAAGCTACACATGGTCACATAATCTTTTAAAAAGCACAATTCAAGTCTCAATTTAATTATATAATAGCGTAAATGGAATTACACTGCTGATGAAGTTTAGTGCTTCGGCCCGAGCACTCACCCACTCAACTGGCAGAGTGACTATGGCTCAGTTCACTTGGCTATCAAAGGAGCCCAGGATGCCTCTCCTGCCCACCTTCCTTGAACTGAGTCGCAGTGGCTTGGCTGGATGGGCTCCTTCATATTGACGCCATCTCAGTCACCTTGCAAACATGATCATCAGGCAAGGTTAATAACTGTTTTACAGGAATACATTATGTCCTCTGTCTCTCTTCTTTACATTGTTTTGGGTAACAGAGATCAGCTCATGGAAATGCTTTGGCTCTTGTAGAAGAGATCCAGAGTGGATGGAGACTGGGCAAACTTCCTAACATTCAAGTCTTCCTGAGTGCTGTCATTCTCTCATGTCTACCTTGCAGCTTCCATGTGGCTAATCATTTGCAGAAAGACAAAGGACCTTTAGAACAGGTCTCCTTCCTTTTATAGATGAAGCAACTAAAAATACAGATGAATACCTTGGAACTGGGAAGCTAGGAAAAGGAAGCCTGGCTCTTTTGATTCCAGTCCCCATCATGGGGTCAACAGCACCCATCATTGTGCACATGGCCAAGCTAGTATCCCTCCTTCTGTGGTACAGTCAGCACATGCTTCCATCATGGCACATGCCACAGTAGATTTGGAATTCTTCAAGGAATTGGATTTTATTCTCTCTGTACTCTCAGCACCTAGAATGGGGCCTAGCACCTATTTATAAATGAAACTATGATGCAAGAAATGTTTATGTACACAGACATCAAGGATCTTGAAGCTTTATGAATATTAGCTCAGAGAGACTTGTTTCTCATATGAGAAAATAGAAATTCAACAGATTAGATTATTTCTGCAGGATCTCATGATCAGTAAGTGGCAAAAGGGGATGTGGACCCAAGTTTGCCTCCAAAACTCAACCTCTTTGTATTATATCCAGAAATAATGTGATGTAAGGTGGAGAGAATGGTAAGTTCTTTAGGAATCATATTTGAGATTTGGAGAAGAGGTGACCACTGGTCAGGAAATGCCTTGGCACAGATACCCTTCAAAAATCTTAAATAACAGCTGAGTCCAGGAGCTTTCTCCCCTGCTGATTTTCCCATGGGAGTTGGCCCATTGCCTTACCTTTTTGCTATTAGACCTGAAAGCCACAAGAGATTAGTCTCAGGAATTTCAGCAAAGGAAGAGAACATGGAAGCTTGGATAAGCGGAGAGCTTGCCAAAGTATTTTCAATAAGCCCCAGAGAGCTGTGCTAATGCAGGGCAGGCCACAGCTCACGAGCCACTTAGCAAATTGAGCTTCAGCCTTTTAGTGGTGGGGAAAGCCAATGGCTTCTGCTGAGAGCTCCCTGCCAGAAAGCCACTTGTTGGTCACAATGATGCCCCCTACTTCCCAGCCCATCTTATTCTCTCTTCTCAAAATCACAGAACTGCCCTCAAAAGTTGTGAAGCCAATGTTCAATCATTCAGCCCCATTCTTGCTAAGTAGGTACTTACCACTCATTAGCTGTGACACCAACTTACACTGTCTATGAAAAAACTAGATTTGTGGTGATATTTCTGGCCTTTGAGACTGACATCCTAAGAGAGATGTTTAATCACACTTGATAATTTGCTCCTGTCAGACCTAAGACTTCTGGTCCAAATGAACCACGGTAATGTACGGAGTAACTTTTTTTGTTTCTTACTCTGTAACCTTGCTTTTTTTTCTTTAACCCCATGATTGTATTCACTTTCTGACTCTTGCAAAAACAAAACAAAAAACAACAACAAAAACAAACAAACAAAAAAACTGCTTAAAAATTGAAAATCTCTTTTTTGTTTTAAATAAGATAATAAGAGGTAATAACTCATGATGCTTCCCTTTTTTGCTTGGATTGCCAGGAAGCTCAGAGCCAAAGTTTGTTTTTAATTGAAAACATTTTCCCTTGGATCAGCTCAAGCCACCATAATCATTACCCATCACCCTTGTATGTCTCAGCTTTGGTGTTTTTTTTTTTCTTTTTTCTTTTTTCTTTTTCTGTTCTTTCACTGTTTCTGTCCTTTTCTGGGGTGGGGGGGTAGGTAAGCTACCTTCATTCCTTTTTTGAAAGGCAGAGGGGTATAAATAATTGAATCATTCTTAACCCCAATACACACTGCAGAGAAACGTAGCCTTTCAAAAATGATCCTTCTCTTCACTCTGCCACTCTCAAATTCCCACCGGCACATCCTTCATCTGAGCAGAGAAGGGCTGGCTGTTTTCTGTACCTTCCATTTGGCCTCCAGCCTAGACCGCAGACACAGAAGCTGAGTTAGGGCCCGCTCCCTAAGTGCTCAGGAGGATCAATGCTATTGCCACTGGCAGCTCCCCGGCCCCTCCTGAAGCCTCCTTCCAATAGGTTACGGGATCAAGATATTTTGATGGTTGTTATCACTTATTACGGTTGACATATAACCATCAGAGAATAGCATCTATTTTAATGTCTGAATTATTTTTTTCTAACATTAATGGGCCACATCTTAAATCTCTCCCTGTTACAAAAGACAATTTGATTAATCACAAATAAAGCCCCTCTGAGCATAAACGAATAAGGTTTGAGCCACTTCAAGTTATTTTTCCTGTCTGATAAAACCATTATCACGTTTACAGCTTTTACAATGCCGAATCACATTCCTTTGATCATCTTATAAAATTAATTGATCTTGCTTATCTATTGTTCTATTTTAAATCATTTAATTGAGGATATTAAGAGAAGTAATGGTAACAACGAAAGCAGTTATTAGGCACTGATGTTTAAACTTGCAATGTGATTTCCATAATCTAAATTTCTCTATCACCAAATTCTATTCTTGTGGGAATTTACATATAGAACACCTCCAGCCACAAATAATTTGCTATTGCTTAATGTCCTGAAGGACAGCCATACACTGTGGCAAATCACCGCAGCTATACTTAATTTTAATTATTCTTTTAAATCAGATAGATACCCTGCAGTGAAATTCTTATAATTAAATAGAAATTAAAAGTTTCTAAAAGCCTTAACTTCAAATTTAAATGCAAATGAATGCACCAGAATCAAAAAGATCTCCCCCCTTCTCCAAAATTACAAGGGATTGTGTAAAACCTTAGATCATGAAACTTTATTTTGGAGCCAAAGAGATCCTTGGGGCCTAAATTTATTCCATTTTGCAACACTTGGCCAATGCTACCTGCTAGATAACTCTGGAAGATCCTGTTTTTCCAAGTGAGAGGTGGTCAACAGAATTATTTTTGTTTGGGTTCCCCCAGAAGTAGATGCCAAGACAAGGATTCATGCGCAGATTGAAGGGAAGTCGCCCCCCAAAACAGGATGGTAAATGGAGTAAAACAGGGAAAGGAAATCAGCCAAAGAGGAAAAGCCAGGGAAATAAGAACACCCAAAGAGGGGGTTATCAAGCAAACCAAACTGCGGCTCAGCACTGCTGGGGAACACTGGGAGCAAGTATAGAATGCACACATTTCTTGGAACTGTCCGGTCTGAGTGGGGAGGGAGCTGGGGTATTTATCCACCAACTCTCATCGTTCATGAATGTGGACTGCTTCCAAAAGGCATCAATTCCCTGCATATAAGCCCCATCAGTGCTGCAGCCTGAGAAAGACCCCAGGCTAAGGGATACAGGATTTTAGACTTCCTGAAGGCTCTGAAGTGACGAGCTCTGAGGGGCACCAACAGTGTCTGCTACAAAAATCTAGTCAAGATATTCCAAACTAGCAGCTTATTGACTGAATGCAGCAGGCAGGTGTGTTTTATTTAGCCCATGCAAAGTTTATTTAAAAAAAAAAAAGGAAAGTTTTACCTCATAATTGGGATTTCTGCATCTTCTTGAACAATCTGACCTAACCAATCTAGGGTAGGAGTGGAGTCTTTAAAGCAAACCAACTAGCAAATATTTGGTGAGTAAGTTGTATGTGCCAAGCATTTTATTTACCTTGTAGTAGGTACAGGAGACTCTAAGACTAAGTCCTTTCCTTCCAGAAAGTGATAGACCCTCTGTGGCAGCAAAACTGTATCAAGGTCTCACCTGCAGCTCAGAGGGAGGACCAGATCCCAGAGTTCTAGATAACTGTGTGAAGCTTCATTCTCCAGCTGCTCCCAGGATACATCTCCCTCCAAACCTCCCTACAGTCCAGCTCTGGTGGTGGTGGCAAGCACTTACAGAGCACCATGGTGTTCCATGAACTCCTTTTTGTACAGTGCATGCATTTAGACTCATCGAAATTTCACAACAACCTACAGAGTAGGAACCATCTTTCACATGAGGAAATTGATGCTCAGCAAAGGTAAGCAACCTGTCCAAGGTAATGCAGTAAGAGGCAAAGTGCGATTTGAATGCACACCGTCTGATTCCTGGGTTTCAGCCCCTAACCCTTACAGAGCAGGTTTTCCAAATGCCTGCCAGGCGCAGTGCCAATGCCAACCACCTCCCTCTTGTCCCTGTCGTCCTCCCTGCTCATGCAATCCTGTGCTACCCTGGCAATTCAGAACCCAGCTTCCTTGCTCCTTGAAGCCTCCTCCTAAAACTCTGGCCCACTCCAGTCTCAAAGTTCTGCTGAATTCTGCAACACTTTTCATTTGAACTCTGCAACCTGACACTGAGTCCCACATGGTAGGTCATCTGTCACTGACTGGGGTTGCAGTGTTGAGAGTGGGGGAGAAAAAATATGACAGGCACAACCACAGCTGGCAAAGTCCCATCCCAAAACAATTAAAATGGCATTAAACCTATTTTAAAAAATACATTCAAATTGGAATTTTAGAAGGCATCTGTTTCTGAAACAAATCAGCTTCTTTGCCATTAAAAAAACTGCTCTGGAAGGTAACGTTGGCTGCGACCTCAAGGTGCTCGCAGGGATGTTTGCGCTCTGATTTTGTGTCATGGATCCTTATGAAAGTTTTCAAACTTGCTCTTACTGATTTGAAAATTTAATGTCACACATACCTGAAATCATGCTGGTTTTTCCTTATCTTCAACAAAATGATTCAAGTCCTTAAGGATACATGTTTCTGGACTGTCTCAGACCCCAAATCCACATGGACAGAATTTAACAGACTTCTTCTTCTTACGCGACACCCTAGATCTCCCAACAGCACACTTGAAAGTCTCCAGGGGTGCATGGGTCGTTAGAGTAAGTAAAGTGGGTCAGTTAAGGACTGGAGCAAATTGGGGGTCACATGCCTTGTCTCCTGGGAACATTGGCTTCTCGGCTTCAGCCAACCGTTGCCCTACAGAAAATGGGTGCCTTTCTATTATTGAGGAAAAGCCAGAAATTCATATTTTAACTCTCCCAGTTTTTAAACGTTTGTAACTAATTTAATTATATTAAATCCACACGTGTGAGCTGCCATAACCCAGCTGTGGGTCACCAGATTATGGAATATGATCAGAAGGGTCAGGATAATCGCTTCATTGTTGTGTTGTTTAAGAGCGTGAACTTGTCCCATACGAATGATGGCAGAGTTTAAAGTTTTGGAATCTACACATAAAACCAAGGTTGTAATTGCAGAGGAATTTTACTTTTCTATCAAAATGTTCATAATTAGTTCTTGTGCATTACATCTTTTTCCTCTCCAATATTGTTAAGTACCCAATGGTATCTTGTGCCTGTCCACTGGGTGACAAAAATCTATAAGCATCTACTCCATGTCAGCTACTACTCTAGACGCTGGAGAAATGACAGTTAACAAAAAGGTTGAAATTCTCTGCCTTCATGGAACTCGCCTCTTAATTGGGAAGATGACGTCCACCACACTTGGGATAAAAAGATTCAAGGGCAGGTACTGAATATAGATGCATGGAAAGAACTGAAGTCCCTTGGTCCTAAGCTCAATGTGGCCCGGCTCTGTCAGCTGCACAGCCGGCTGTTCTTTTATGCATTAACCGGGACCCTCATAGTCATCTTTAGAACCGCATTTTCGCCTACATGTAGCTATAACCCAGGCTAGATTGAATATAAACTCTAGCACTTTTCTTGCTTCATCCCTGCCGGCTTTGATTGTTTCAGCAAAAACCATTTAGCAGATAAAATATCTCTCTTTCAAGAGTGATCATCTCTTAACCTGTCCTTTCAGGCTGAAGTCACTGGGAGATACCGAAGGGCCGAGCATGTTATTTGACAAGTGTCACATCTGCTACAAAAGTGGAGATGCAACCTTACAGTGTTGCATGGTGCCATTTTGAACCTGGCGTGCTGGCAAGGTGCCATTAGAGAGTAACGAGAAACCTGATAGCTCAGAGCTGAAACACAAGAACTTACAGACAGCAAAATAGCAAAGCGGTTATTTGCTGTGATTATGATCATAACCCTAACATCAGACTCAAGCACTCATTTTGCTCCAGACATGTGCATATGCGGCACAGGAGTTTCTGAGCTGTTCTGTGGCTGGAAGAAATAAGACATTTCGATGACATATAACATTTCAGAGTGAGCCTTCCTCTCACCCCCACTCCCATCCTTGCAGAAATAACACAAACTCTTGGGCACATACAACAGGTTAGGGAGCCAAGGAGCAGGGTCCTTACTAAAAAGAATTCAATAAAACGTTGGTAAAAGCAAGTCTTCCTTTCTCACTGACAATATGGTAAGCGGACATAGTACTGGAGTAGAATTAAAATCCTGGGTTCCAGTTTCAGCTCCAACTAAGCTGTGTTAACAGAAGGTAGCTTTATTAGTTTTTATTAGTTGTGCCATGTTGATTTATTCCCCAGTTACCATAGGGCTGCCCATGTGTTATTCTCTCTGCAGAATACTGAGGGAGCCTTTGCCATGAGAAGAGGCTTAGTGAACATCTCCGCTGAGAGGCTCATTTTACCGATGAGTGGACAGAGGCCCAGGAAAGCTAAGTGCTTTCACCAAAGCCACACATCAAGCATCTCCTCTGTGTTAGGCAGTGCCCTAAATAGTGGAACTCACAGAAGACTGAGACCAAGGTCTGGGGAGGAAGCATGGTACTTCACTACTACATGGATCAGAGCAATGGGTAAGGTGCTGGGAAAGCCACAGGTGAGTGACACCAACTTCAGGATACTGATCACAGATCCAGTCATCCCTGTCTGCTTCAGAATCCCATTCTCCTTTTAAAATAATGTTTTATTGTTACTTGAAGAACCATTTAGATTCACTGATTTATTTAACATAGACACTGGAGAAAATACAGAGTGTGTATAGGTTCCTGGGATTTAGGGCATATCAAGAGTTTATTGATTGTGAGTGACAGAAAACATAACTCAAACTCCTTAGCAAAAACAGTTACTTTAAAATGTATTCTTATAAATAAAAAATTAGGACATCTGCCTTCAGGCATGGCTTGACCAGGGCCTTTAACAACATCATCAGGACTCAGTTTCTCACCACCTCTTGATTCCGTTTTCTTCTGTTGGCTTTATTCTCAGACAGACTTTCTCTGTGGTGGTCCCTGGTAGCTCCAGACTCACTCTGCCTAGCTGCATGACCCACAGAAATAGAGTGCTTCTTTTCCTCATGAGCTTAAACAAAATTCCTATCCTTGACTCTCATTGGCCCAAACTGAGCCACATGTTTACCTCAAAACCAATCATTGTGGCCAGAAGGATATGATTATCTGATTGGCCCCATCAAAACACAGGCTAGGGATGGAGTCAACATCACCCAAATTACTTTGACTTTGATATGAGAGGTGGTTCATCATGAAGAAAAATTGAGAGGATTGTCAGATAGGTGATTAAATGAAAGAAAAGCTAACTACCAAACTAGGCCAGATATTGGAGAGAAAGCTGAGACTGTGAGGAATCCCCAGATTGGTGGTAAAACTGGAGAAAGGTGGAGAGGAAGTTTCCAGAACCACTTGTGCTTCATTCAGGGAAACGTGTGTAATTTTAATTCCAAAGAATTAACCAGATTTAGCAATTTCCTAGATCTGTATTCTGAAAAACGATGCCAGCCAAACACCAAGCGCTTTCAAATTCGATTCCTTTTGCTAGCATGCTGACAAATTGCCAATATACATGCAGCAGCATTGTTAAGCCCCTCACATATTTATGCTGACTTCACGGGAGCAATGGATTCCATAACGGAGACACTCTTGCATATTTATTGGAAAGATGCTCTGCATAGCATGCTGTGTGTTGGCTTACTGCCCCTCCGCCTCAATTTCCAAGCATCATAAGTATTGATTTGAATAAAATCATAATTGCAACAGAAGCCTTTGTGACTTAACTAGAAGCAATACACTACAGTATTCAGCGTACCATTTGATGTCATTCTAGACTGTTCTTAAGTAGACTCCAGGTGACTGATGATAATGTTCTAGATTGCTTTACTTTCTCCCCTTGCAGATGCCAGATGGAATGACACAGATTAAGAGGTTGGAAGTGATCAGTGTTTACAGCTGAAGAGAGGGTGGGAACACGTGCTATATCAGGTGTAGAACAGTTTTGCTAATAGAAATTATAATCCCTTTGCAGCCATTTCTTTCCTATATGCAGGGAGAAGACTAGGGTGGCTCTTATCCTCGGTTCCTCTTATTGTAGAGAAAAGGGATGGAGAAGTCGGAGTAGGAAAGAAACCAGAGTCCAACTGTGTGAGAGCATATTTCAGTTTCACAGTTTCCCACAAGGCTTGAAACCAACAGCATTCAGGCATGAGTCACTCTGCCATCGGCCTCAGCTGGGTCTTCTGATGGATTCATCCTCCCCCAAACAAAGAGACACACTCTTCTCTGGTTCTAAAGATGATGGACCATTCATGGGGCACGAGTCTGGGCATGCATCCCCAGGCTTGGAAAATCCGTTTTCCCTGACTGTGGGCCCCTCATGACCAACTACATGGGTCTGTGAGAAGTCTGGCCAGGGTGGAGCATGTGGGATTTGAGTGTGGGAGTGACTGGGTAAGGAAAGGACAGAATCCCTGATTCTGGCTCCTCCCCAGGAGTGGCCCAGGAAGTAAAGGGAGTCCGGGACCCTTCCGTGTTCCCCACATACAGGCATGGATGGCAGGAAACAGGACACAGACCAGGAGTGATAAACACAAAAAGAAAAAAGAAAAGAGGCTATTTACCCATGAGACAGAAGAGAGACGATCCTATGCAATGTTTTCTAGATAGTCAAAGCTACCCCCAAAACAAAAGTTAGCTATCTAGATGGACTTATTTACCACATAAATGTGTAAACTTCCCAGGGGTACATTTGAAGAATAAATGCCTCTTCTGAAGGTGTGAATTTCCTAGACATTTCTGTCTTTCCCCTTTGCCAGTGAACCGGGGTTTCCCGAATGCAGGTCTGAGTGCCGCTTGGATCTGTACCTCCCCTCTCACCTCTCCCTGACACCCGCTTCACATCCTGAAGTTTAAACAAGGAGACAGCAGTACACGTACTCAGAGTGGCTTCATGGAGGGGCTCTTGGACCTGGCCTTGAATAAAAGAAGCAAGCAGATATCACCCTGTATCCTAGGGGAGGAGCTGTTTAGATTCAGTATTCTCAAAGAGCTCTTGTCTCATCTAGAGGGTAACAGATGTGTAAACTACTATGAGAACAATTCACCTGGGTACTAATAGCAGTGCTATTTTTCAGAAGAGGACAGTGACAGTGGGGTCCCAGGGGAGAGAGAGATAAGCCTGAGTTGGGAGGAAGGAAGTGGTGGCAGAAGAGGAATGCCTTGGTCCTTGAGTCACTTGACAAACGAGGATGGCACAGGCTCACACAGCGTTGCCCTCTGCCAGTAGCTGGTCCATGTGCTTCACTTCTGTTATGGTTTGGCTGTGTCCCCATCCAAATCTCATCTTGAATTACGGCTCCCACAATCCCCACAGGTTGTGAGAGGGACCTGAATCATGGCGGGGGTGGGGAGGGAGTCTTTCCCATGCTATTCTTGTGATGGTGAATAAGTCTCATGAGATCTGATGGTTTTATAAATGGGAGTTTCCCTGAACTCTCTTCTCTTGTCTGCTGCCATGTGAGACATGCCTTTTACTTTCAATCATGATTGGGAGGCCTCCCCAGCCACACAGAACTGAGTCCATTTAACGTCTTTCTTTTGTAAATTGTCCAGTCTTGAGTATGTCTTTATCAGCGGCATGAAACTAACTAATGCAACATTCATGTCACCCTTTCATCTTTACAAGTCCATGAGGCAGGCATGGTTGTTGTCCTAGATGAGGAACTGAGTCACAGCGACAAGGCCAGGATGAGGGTACCACCCTAGAGTGAGTGCCTCCTTATATTCTGCACCCTTGGCATATTTCCACACTCGAGTCCTAGCCGGCACTGAGAGATCAAGTGACTTGCTGAAGGTCACCCAGCTAGTAAGCGGCAGAGCTGGGATCTGGAGCAAGGCAGCCTGGCTCTGGAGTTGGAGCACATAACCAAGCCCTCCTGCTCCTGCACAAATACACATGCAGCTCCCACTGGTAACTGGGCCCTGCTGGAAGCTCTGGGTAGAATGGTGGGAAATAGATGCTATCCTTGCCTATAGTAGAGAGATTTACAAAATAAGCAAATGTAAAATTACAGCTGTGATAAACACTGCAAAGGCAAAGTTCATGGTGCTATGAGGATAAGAGGCTCTGATCAGTCCAGATGA
This sequence comes from Cebus imitator, assembly GCF_001604975.1. Lineage (NCBI taxonomy): Eukaryota > Metazoa > Chordata > Mammalia > Primates > Cebidae > Cebus > Cebus imitator. Next base: position 989,703 of record NW_016107378.1, on the reverse strand, counting down.
GGGCAGGGGTCAGAAGAGCAAGGACAGCTTCCCTGATGAACAACTGGGCAGAGATCAGAAGCCTAAGTAGAGGTTCATTAGATAAAGAACGGAATAGAGTGCTGCAAAGCACAAGCAAAGTCCCCACGGCAGGAGGGAGCATGGCCCCTCCCATGGCTGCAGAGGAGGAATGAATGAGCAGACACCTGAAGAGGTGGGGCCAGGCACAACCTTGAAGATTACAGCAAAGAGTTTGGTGTTTATCCCGAGGGCGATAGGGATGGGCTGGGAGGAGCTCCAGTAAAACAAACAAATTAACTAACTAACAAATGCAGAATGGTGTGTTTGGAAATCTGTAATTTGTCAAAGCTCAGACAGAGTGCATTCCTAAAGTGAGGCCAGAAAAGTGGAGATTTTGGAGCATCAAAGATTCTCAGGAGGATGTCCTCTGCCTGGCAGGCTTGGGGAACTCCCAGATGATGTGAAACAGGGAAGGATTTGGCCAGCTTTGCAACAGAGTGAAGAACAATGGAGAGAGATAGACTGGGATCAGGGAGATGCATGAGGAAGTTTTTGCAAGACAGAAGAGTTGTCAAAAAGCTAAGGGTGTGGCGCAAAATGAAGACATTAAGGGGACACAACAGCAGGGACGAGACCACCAGCTGGAAGTGGAGGATGAGAATGGCATTCTTTTTCAGTTTAGCCATTCTGGTGGGTGTTGTGCAATCCCATTGTGGTTTTAATTTGTATTTCACTGATGAATAATATCAAGCACCTTTTCATAGTCTTACTGGTCATTCATATGTCTTCTATGAAGTACCAGCTAAAATCTTTTGGCATTTTTTGTGTTATTTTGCCCATTAAAAAAAATTGGGTTGTTTGTATTTTTATGATTGACTTACAGGTGTTCTTTATATATTGTGGATATAAATGTACACTTTATAAATATTTTCTCCCAGTCTGTGTTTAGCTTTTTAATCTTCACAACTGTTCCTTTCCATGAGAAGAATTTTTGATCTTGAAGAAGTTCATTTTTTCAGTATCTTCTCTTTTCTTATTAGTTCTTTTTGCCTCCTGCTCACACATCTTGACCTCCCCCAAGATAATAAAAATATTCTCTTCTGGTTTCTTGAAGAAGCCTTATGTTTTATTTTTATATTGTGGGTATGGTCTCTGTTGACATTCTGGGGTGCCAGGACAGTAAGTGACTGGAAAGGTTTGGGTGTTTATTTCTCTTTTTGAATGGCATCTCTTATCCTGCCTCCATCCACCACATAGTCAAGGACCTGGTGAACACTTGCTTTCTAATTCTTGGCACTAGTAATCTGCTCAGTAATCAGGTAAGCACATTGCCCAAACTTCCAGGCGTCTAGAGGGAAGAGGCAGCTATCCTGCCTCCCAGAGAGAAAGCCTGTGTGCATTTTTGGTTTGTGTTTAATCCCTTATGGCACAGAATCTGGTGCTGGTAAAATCTTACTTGCGTTATCTTTATAAAATATTTAGTCTTTTAATTATGTGAACTGCCAAGATTCTGGTGCATGCTTTAGTCATTTCCCAGTTGAGCTTTCAGCGCAATCTCTTGGATGGCCTCTTCCGAGCATCTATCACATGCTTGCAATCTCTCCAAAACCATGAATCATATTTAAATGCTTTCCATATCCCATGATTCTCCTTTCACTGCTCTATTCAGTTAATTACACTTGCTCCCTATTCATCTGAGACATGCAGTTTAGGGCTGGGATTTGGAGAGAAGAAAAAAAGTCAAAAACAAACTTCATAACAAAAGTTCCTTCACATTTGTGAGGTTTAATGCAGGTTTGTGTTTCAGCTTGCACTTTGAATCCTTTCCCTAACTGCTTCTAAGTAATTCCATCTGTCTCTGGGTTGGTTCCTATCTCTAAACCCACTGGTAGGAATCCCTTTGTATAAGGATCACCTTCAGGATTTTCTTGAAGATGTCTTCATACTTAATATGTTTCTAACACATCACCATCATCTCCCCATTCATGTCAATGACAGCATGCCATATCACTCCATTTTCAACAAAGAGTTGAGAATTTAAAAACCTGCACAGTACAGCCAGCTGGTGGCTGGTGATGCTGTTTAAAAAAAAAAAAAAAACAAACAAACAGTAAAAATAAAAAGCATTTGTAAATGATTGTGTGCATGTGTGTGTGTGTGTGTGTGTGTGTGTGTGTGTGTTTGTCTGTAATTGGGTATAATAGCTAAAGTCATGACTATAATGCTATTAAGATAAGCCTAACACTGATGAGATAGAAGCAGGAAAGATTTATCCAGTGCTGGCCATCAGAACAGAAACCTGCTATTTCATAATGGTGAAATACAACTTAATGCAAAAGCTTTATCAAAAGCTTGGTACAAATTCCAGCTGGGAAGACAGGCAAAAGAAAGAAAGCAGATGTTTCTCCTGTGGTCTCTGAGGCCTGTGTGATCAGCCCTGGCTTTCCCTCTGGCCTCATCTCCCACCATTCCTTCCTGCCATATGCTTTAAGCCCACCAGCCTCTCCACTGTTCTTCAGACACACCACGGATGTTGCTACCACAGGGCATTTGCACTTGCACTTTCCTCTCCTGGGAATGCTTTTCCTGGACTTAGCTCCCCTACTTCCTTATTCCTGGATTCCAAAAGTCACCTTCTCAGTGAGATCTTCTTCTGCCCTTAATCTAAAATTTCAAAAACCACCTCTCCAATGCATCATGAACATTCTACTTCTCTGCCTTGTTTTCTTGGCCTGAGCACCTGTGGGCATCAAATATGCCAGCAATTTATTTTTTTCTTATCACTTGCCTGCTACTAAAACGAAGCTCTGTGAGAGAACGGGTTTTTCTTTTATTTTCTGAGTGCCATATTTCCAGTGCTGACATACAGCTGGTTCTCAAAAGGCATGAGCTAAATGAATAAACAGGCAGAGTCACAAAAATGGATAATTCTCAAAGCAGGGAAACAGTGTAGCACATACCTGGAAGAACTGTTAATGTAAATGTGGAAACTGAGGAACATCGAAGAAAGCAAAGTTGCTAAGACAAACTCTGCTAGTTGCCAACTCATTTTCCCATCATATCTTCTTCTTTTCCTTAGAACCCTGATTGAGAGGAAAGGCAGCATGGCAGCAAATCAAAAGCTCCATTTTCCAGGCTCCCTTGCCTATAGGAGTGGTCTCATAACTAAGTTCTAGAAATAAGAGTACATTGTTGGTTGAGGTTTCTAAGAAAGTACCTTAAAAAGCTTAGTGACTCAGCTGATGGGGGCCTTTTTGTCCTCTCCCCTTCTTTCTTTCTTTCCTAAAACACAGATGTGATGGTTGGTACAGCAGGAGCCACCTTTGATTCTGAGGTCCTTGAATATAGACATGGCAGCCAGAGATGCTGAAAGAGATGGGTAGAGGAGTCTGGGGATGGGGCATGGCCATTGCATGACCAATGGGCTACTTTCCTCAAGACTTCATGAGAGAAAAATGAACCCCTGGGTGGCCTAAGTTATTATTTGGAGTTGCAGTACTAACAGTTGAATGTAGTTACTAACTCAAATTGTTGGACACCATCGAGGCACCTGCTTTGCTTTCTTTGAGCACCCAGTGGTCATCCTGGGATGCCCTCTATGGGCCATGATTCAAGAAACTATGTGGTTCCCTGATTGTGAAGCATTTTCCACTCAGTGCTCCACTATTGTAATATCTTTGTTTGACGGCCATCCTACTAAAATGGAGCTACATCAGATCCACCCAAATTTCAAAAAACACGGTCATTACACAAACCTGGGCTTGTGTTGAAAGGACAGAATCTCATAATCATCAATGATGACACTGAAGTAGCTCTCATTTTCCAAGGCATGGCCTAATCAAAGGGTGCTTGAAGCAAATCACATGAATAGTGACTTAACATGGTTTGAATATTTGCAAATCAGCTGCTTTCCTTTAAATTCAAAATTTTAGGCTGGCCATGGTGGCTCACACCTGTAATCCCAGCACTTTGAGGAACCAAAGTGGGCATAGTGCTTGAGCTCAGGAGTTGGAGAACAGCCTGGTCAACAGAACGAAACCCTGTCTCTAATATGTATATATATATATATATAAGCTGGGCATGGTGGCACATGCCTATAGTCCCAGCTACTCAGGAGGCTGAGACGGGAGGATAATTTGAGCCCAGGAGATGGAGGCTGCAGTGAACAGTGATCACACCTCTACACTCCAGCTTGGGTGACATGCTATCTCAAAAAAGGAGAAGGAGAGGAAGGAAAAGAAGGAGAGAAAAGAAGAAGGAGAAGGAGGAGAAGGAGAAGGAGAAGGAGAAGAAGAAGAAAGAAGAAGTGGAAGAAGAAGAAGAGGAAGAAGAAGTAGTAGTTTTGGACTACAGTACATGTTTCAGAGGAAACTAAACATTTGTTTAGCACCCACATTCACATGTATTTCTGGGAATTGCTCCCTGCCACCACCACCTCCATCACAATGTTGGGTGAATATCACAGTCTTAGTAAATGTAACAGATGATTGGTCCAAGCTGAAGCAGCTGACCCTATGTGGGCCAATCAGAGCCCTGTCCTAGGATTTTAGTAATGGAACTGTGGTATCTCTCAGGATGGTGGAAACTGAACATATATAATACTGGGAGCTTTTATTGGTGATATCTTACCACTCAGACTGAGAAACAGAAACCCAGAATGCAGAGAAAAAAAGATATTGAAGCAGAAAGACATAAAACGTGTGTGTGTTTGTGAGAGAAAGAGAGACAGAGAGGAAGATAGATATAGATAGATAGATAGATAGATAGATAGATAGATAGATTTATTGAGGGACAGAGAAAAGAAGACAGAGAGGAGGAGCCAATGAATCAACATACCTCCTTGGTTCCCACAAGGGTAGTTCAAGTGCCTAGCTCCAGTCCATTCCCAGCTCTTGTCTTTTAGTATATTTCTTTATTTTCTATTAAAAAAATATTTCAATAGTTTTTGGGGAACAGGTGGTGTTTGGTTACATATATAAGTTGTTTAGTGGTAATTTCTGAGATTTTGGTTCACCCATCACCCAAGCAGTGTACACTGTACCGAATATGTAGTATTTTTATCCCTCATGCCCCTAAGTCCCCAAAGTTGGTATATCATCCTTATGCCTTTTCATCCTCATAGCTTAGCTCCCATTCATAAGTGAGAACATATAGTTTATTTTCCATTCCTGAGTTACCTCACTTAGAATAGTGAACTCCAACTCCATCGAAGATGCTGCAAAGACCATTACTTAATTCTTTTTTGTGTCTGAGTAGTATTCCATGGTGTATATATACCACGTTTTCTTTAGCCAATCATTGACTGATGGACACTTAGGCTGGTTCCATAGTTTTTCAATTGTGAGTTGTGTTGCTATGAATATGTGTGTGCAAGTGTCTTTTTCATATAATGACTTATTTTTCTTTGGGTAGTTACCCAGTAATGGGATTGCTGGATCGAATGGTAGTTCAACTTTTAATTCTTTAAGAAATCTCCATACTGTTTTCCGTAGTGGTTGTACTAGTTTACATTCCCATCAGCAGTGTAAAATAGTTCCCTTTTTACCACATCCACACTAACATCTATAATTTTTTTATTTTTAAATTATGGCCATTTTGCAGGAGTAGGGTAGTATCTCATTGTGGTTTCAATTTGCATTTCCCTAATAATTAGTGATGCTGAGTATTTTTTCATATGTTTGTTGGTCTTTTGTACATCTTCCTTTGAGAATCATCTTTTCATATCCTTCACCCACTTTTTGGTGGGATTATCTGTTTTTTCCTTACTGATTTGTTTGAATTCCTTGTAGGTTCTGGATATTAGTCTTCTGTCAGATGCATAGTTTGTGAATATTTCCCTTCATTCTATGGGTTGGCAGTTTACTCTGCTGATTACTTCTTTTGCTGTGCAGACACTTTTTAGTTTAATTAGGTCCCATTTATTTATTTATTTATTTATTTATTTATTTTGTTGCATTTGCTTTTGGGCTCTTGATCATGAATTCTTTTCCTAAGCCAATGTCTAGAAGAGTTCTTCCACTGTTATCTTCTAGTTTTTATGGTTTCAGGTATTAGATTTAAGTCTTTGGTCCATCTAGAGTTGATTTTTGTAAAAGGTGGGAGATAAGGATCCAGTTTCATACTTCTACATGTGGCTTGCCAATGATCCCGGCACCATTTATTGAATAGGGTGCCCTTTCCCCACTTTATGTTTTTGTTTGCATTTATCAAAGATCAGTTGGCTATAAATATTTGGCTTTATTCCTGGGTCCTCCATTCTGTTCTATTAGTTCATGTCCCTATATTTATACCAGTACCATGCTATTTTGGTAATTACAGCCTTGTATAATTTGAAGTTGGGCAATGTGATGCCTCCAGATTTGTTCTTTTTGCTTAGTCTTGCTTTGGCTATGTGGGCTATTTCTTAATTCCATGTGAATTTTAGAATTTTTTTTCTAGTTCTGTGAAGAATGATGATGGTATTTTATGGGAATTACATTGAATTTGTAGATTGCTTTTGGCAATATGTTCATTTTCACAATATTAACTCTACCCATCCATGAGCATGGGATGTGTTTCCCTTTGTTTGTGTTACTGGTGATTTCTTTCAGCAGTGTTTTACAGTTTTCCTTCTAAAGATCTTTCACCTCCTTGGTTAAGTATATTACTAAGTGTTTTATTTTATTTTTGCAGCTGTTATAAAGCAGACTGAGTTCTCGATTTGATTCTCAGCTTGGGGGTTGTTGGTGTACAGCAGTGCTACTGATTTGTTTACAATAATTTTGTATCCTGAAGCTTTACTGAATATATTTATCAGATCTAGGAGCTTTTTGAATGAGTCTTTAGAGTTTTTCTAAGTCTCTCTGTTTCACATAATCCAGCCGGAGTCCATTTCTGTAATTTGCAACGAAAATTTAACTACTTTTAAGTAATAAACCTTTAAATAATCTTTGGGAATTTGAGGAATAGTGATTTATGCATAGTTTCTTAAAATGATACAGCCATATATATATTACATGTTGGTATTTTTCATTGAATCCCATTTCACATTCTACTATGGTTCCTATGGTGGGGATGAGGAATACATATTCCCTGGCCTCAAGGAGTTCATATTTCTAGCAGCAAAAATGAATATGTCCTCACCTAACAGGTTATGTTCACATTTAATCCCCATCCACTCAATGAGATAGAAATGATTTTCATATGTAAGTAAAATAAAACTGAAATCCATAGTGGATGGCAATTTTCTCAGGGTAATGCAACCATTAATCAACAGACTGCTGGAACTCCTACTCAGATTGGTACCTTAACACCAAGGCCATTATTCTATTCTTCACACAATATTGTAAACAACCTATAGCATGCCTCTGATAATGGACCTGTTTTGAAAAATCACTGCAGAACCTATGGGCAAAATGGTTCATCCTGTCTAGTAGGAGAGTTTCTCCCCTCTGTTACTCTGACTCTGTCTTCAAGTCTGTGGATCTCACTTCTGCCCCCTCACTGTCTCAGGAAACATCCCCTCACAAGCATCTGGCCTTCCTCTCACATACCCAACTGACATATCTATTTCTCCTGACTGCTTTGAATAAAGTTGAGTCTCGTCCATCTTCACAACCCCTCCTCTTGCCACACTACTTCCCATCTCGCTCTCTTGCTTCCCCTTCACAGTCAAACTCAAAAGATTTGTCTGGACTTAATGTCTTCATTTCTTCACCTTCAACTGTCTCATTACACACTGCAAACATATTTCTGCATCCACCACTCCACTAAAGTAACTTTGATTGGTATCACCAATGACCTTCGTGTTATTACATAGTGTGGACTCTGTCCAGTACTCTTCTCTCTTGACCTCTCCAGGGCCTTCCTCCTTCCTCTTGAAACCTACCTTCCTTCCTTTCTTCCTTCCTTCTTCCTTCCTTCCTTCCTTCCCTTTCCTTTCTTCCTTTCTTCCTTCCCCCTCCCTCTTTCTTTTTCTTTCTTTCTGAAATAAAATCCATTGAGGTAAAATTTACGTAGCATACAACTAACCATTTACAGTGATTCAAAAGCATTTAGTACATTCACAATCTCATGCAACTACCTTCTCTATCTTGTTCCAAAACATTTCCATCACTCAGTCCAAAGCAAAATCCTTTACCCATTAAACAGTTTATTCCCATTTCCCATTCTTCCCAACCCCTGGCAACCACCAATCCATGCTGTGTCTCTATGGATTTATCTTTTCTGGACATTTAATATAAATGGAATCATACAATAGGTAACCTTTATATCAGACTTCATTCATTTAGCAGAAGGTTTAGAGGTTCATGTATGTTGTGGTGTGCATTTGTACTTCATTCTTTTTTATGGCTAAATAATATTTCACTGTATGGATATATTAGAATTTGTTTATCCATGTATCAACAATAGATATTTGGGCTGTTTCCCTTTTTTCTAGTTATTATGAAGTATTTCTATGATAATACATGCATATGTACTTGTTTAAATACTGATTTCCAGTTTTTTTGAGTAGACGTAAAAGTGGTTTGTGGGGTCATACAAGAATTCTCTGTTTAACTTTTTGAGAGACTAACTGTCTTTCATAGGGGCAGAAAAACTTCACATTCTTGCTGGCAATGTATAAGAGTTCCAGTTTCTCCACATTCTCATCAACACTTATTACTTATTTTTTTTTAAAGTATCATCATTCTTGTGGGTGTGAATTTGTACCTCATTGTGGTTTTTATTTGCATTTCCCTAACAACTAATTAGTCATTCCCTAATTTCTCTAATGACTGATAATGTTGAGCATCTTTACATGTGCTTATTGGGCATTTGAATATCATCTTGAAAGATATACCTATCATGTTCTTTGTCCACTTTTAATTGCATTATTTGTCTTTTTGTTGCTATGAGTTCTTTATATATTCTGGATACTAGACCCTTACTAGATATAGTCTCTGCAAACATTTTCTTCCATTCTGCAGGTTGTCTTTTCCCTTTCTTGATTATGTTTTTTGATGCACCAAAATTTTTAACTTTGTTGAAGTCCAATTATGTTGCTGACTGTGCTTTTGTCTCCATATCTAAGAATTCAATGCTAAATCCTAGCCCATAAAATTTGACTTCTATGCTCTCTTTTAACACTTTTGGGGTTTTAGTCCTTATATTTAGGTTGTTGATCTCTGTTGGGTTAATTTGCCTATATCATATGAAGTAGGGTTTAAACTTAATTCTCTTTTGGGTAAATATCAAATTGTCCCAGCATCATTTGTTGAAGAGAACATTGAATGGTCTTGGCATCCTTGTCGAAAATCAATTGGCTATAAATGTCATTGAGATATTTTCTTGCCTTGGTTTTGGTGACTTATCACTCATTCTGGCCACTCTTTCTATTCCTTTTGCAGGCTCAACACCTTCTACCCAGCCATTAAGGCTCAGTCTTTCTCATATAACCTTTTTCATTTCATTCTTGCTTTCTACACAATGTCTACCTTTAATTATCATCTATTTGCAGGTGAGTCATAAATGTAGATTTATAGCTCAGTCTTCAAATAAATGTAGATTTATAGCCCAGAGCTTCAAATCTGAATATTCAGCTGCCTACTTGCCTGTGTCCACTTGGATATCACAAAGCCATCTCAAAATCCCCATGTTTAAAACCAAACAATGGACCTTTCCCCCAAACTTGGCGCTCTTCTTTTGTTCTTATCTTAATGAACGACATCATCAGTTCTGTTATCCAAGCCTATAACCTGGGATTCAATCTTTTTTTCTAAACTCTCATGACTAATCTACCAGTAAGTGCTGTGCCTTGTGTGCCTTAGCTATCTCTTAAATCCATCTACTTCTCTCTCTCCATAAGCACCTCACTGCTCTGTTACCTTTATTTCTCCCCTAATCTCTTGAAGTAGCCTTCTCTTTTATCTACTCTCATACCTTCTTGCTTCTCTCAAACTCTTCTCCATAATTGTAACCAGAGCAACCCTTTTGAAAAACAAATATATCTTTTTTCTTGTAAATTTGTTTTAGTTCTTTGTAGATTCTGGATATTATCCCTTTGTCAGATGGGTAGATTGCAATTATTTTTTCTCATTCTGTTGGTTGCTGATTCACTGTAATGATTGTTTCTTTTGCTGTGCAGAAGCTCTTAAGTTTAATTAGATCCCATTTGTCTATTTTGGCTTTTGTTGCCATTGCTTTTGGTGTTTTAGTTATGAAAAGTGGGCAAAGGATATGAACAGACACTTTTCAAAAGAAGATATTTATGCAGACAATGAACATATGAAAAAATGTTCATCATCACTGGCCATTAGAGAAATGCAAATCAAATCAAAACCACATTGAGATACCATCTCATGCCAGTTAGAATGGCCATCATTAAAAAATCTGGAGAGGACAGATGCTGGAGAGAATGTGGAGAAAGAGGAGCACTATTACATTGTTGGTAGGAGTGTAAATTAGTTCAACCATTGTAGAAGACAATGTGGCAATTCCTCAAGGATCTAAAAATAGAAATACCATGTGACCCCAAAATCTCATTACTGGGTATAACCCAAAGAATTATAAATTGTTCTATTATAAAGACACATGCACACGTGTGCTCATTGTGGCACTGCTCACAATACCAAAGACTTGGAACCAACCCAAATGCCCGTCAATGATAGACTGGATAAAGAAAATATGGCACATATATACCATGGAATACTATGCAGCCATAAAAAAGGATGAGTTCATGTCCTTTGCGGGGATATGGATAAAGCTGGAAACCATCATTCTCAGCAAACTAACACAAGAACAGAAAACCAAACACTGCATGTTCTCACTCATAAGTGAGTGTTGAACAATGAGAACACATGGACCCAGGGAAGGGAACATCACAAACTGGGGCCTGTTGGGGATGGAGGGGCTAGGGGAGGGATAGCAGGGGTAGGGGAATTGGGGAGGGATAACATTAGAAGAAATAACTAATGTAGGTGATGGGGGGATGGATGCAGCAAACCACCAAGGCATGTGCATGATCTGCACATGTACTCCAGAGCTTAAAGTATAATTAAAAAATTAAAAACAAACAAACAAATATATCAACTGTTCTTAAAAGAGTTTTTAAAACTCTTCCCATTCTTCTTAGAATGAAGATGGAAGTGATTGACGTGGCCTAGCAGACCCTGATGGTTTGGCCTTAGCCTTCTCACTGGCCGCTTTCCCTCCAGTCCTCCTTTTGCTCTCTACATTTTAGCCACACTGTCCTTCTCCCAGTCACATGGCTTTTAAACATGCTGTTCTTTCTGCCTGGAACACTTTTTTCATCCCATTCCCACAGTCCCTTAGTTAACCCTTATTTCTCCTTCAGTCCACCCTCACTTCCCTAGGGAAGTTTTCTCTGATCTCTCTAGCAAAGTCAATTCTCATAGGCCTTATCACAATTATACTTTCATTTGTGGAAGTCCCTCCACTAGAGGGTAAACTCCATTAAGGAAGAAAGCATGCTTACTTCTGTTCACCATTTTATCATCAGCCTGGCACATAGTAATTACTCAGTAAATATTTGCTGATTGACAGATCAAATGAAATATTTATTAAAAAATAAATGAACACGTGAATAGAAAAGTTATGTTCCATAAAGTTTATTTCAAAGTATACTCCTAGAGGCAATTATGAGAGTCATCATGAAGCACCTTGTACGGTTGATCCTTGAGCAAAGTGGGGTTCAGGGTGCTGACCCTTCATGTGGTCAAAAATCCATGCATAACTTTTAACTCTTCTAAAACTTTACTAACAACCTACTGTTGACCCAAGCTTTACCTATAACATAAGTAATCCACACGTAAGCTGCAGAAAGAACAATATTAAGAAAATCATACTCAAGCCTGTAATCCCAGCACTTTGGGAGGCCGAGGCGGGTGGATCACGAGGTCAAGAGATCGAGACCATCCTGGTCAACATGGTGAAACCTTGTCTCTACTAAAAATACAAAAAATTAGCTGGGCATGGTGGCGCATGCCTGTAATCCCAGCTACTCAGGAGGCTGAGGCAGGAGAATTGCCTGAACCCAGGAGACGGAGGTTGCGGTGAGCTGAGATCGCGCCATTGCACTCTAGCCTGGGTAACAAGAGCGAAACTCCATCTCAAAAAAAAAGAAAAAAAAAAAAAGAAAATCTTAATGGAAAGAAAAAATACTTATTTTCATTAAGTGAAAGGGAATCATCACAAGTCTTCATCCTCATCATCTTTACGCCAAGTAGGCTGAGGAGGAGGAATAAGAGGAGAGGTTGATCTTGGCTTAGGAGTAGTAGAGGCAGAAGAAAATCCATGTATAAGCAGAACTACAGAGTTTAAACCTGTGTTGTTTGAGGGTCAACTGTATTTCTATCTACTAATATGAAATGTTTTAAGATAAATTTTCCTAAATATGATTTGATATATGTCCTCTTAAAAGTGAGTTACCATTCAATTTACTATAACAATACAAATTTGGAATACACATAGATAGGCTGGGCTTGATGGCTCACACCTGTAATTCTAGCACTTTGGGATTGCCTGAGACAAGCAGATTGCCTGAGCTCAGCAGTTCAAGACCAACCTGACCAACATGGTGAAACCCTGTCTGTGCTAAAAGTACAAAAATTAGCCAGATGTGGTGCTGGGAACCTGTAATCCCAGCTACTTGGGAGGCTGAGACAGGACAGTCACTTGAACCTGGGAGATGGTGGTTGCAGTGTGCCAAGATCACATCACTGCATTCCAGAGCACAGGTGACAGAGCAAGCCTCTGTCTCAAAAAAAAAAAGAGAAAGAAATACAGATAAACTTAATAAGCAAATTTAATGACTATGTGAAAACAATCATAAACATTGAGGAGCACAATTTTTAAAAATAAATGAGCTGACATACCATGTTCATGGATGAGAAAGTTAATATTGCAAAGATATTACTACTTCCCAATTATAAGTTGAGTTCAAGTCTAATCAAATTAACTTATTCATTTGCATAATCAAAAAATCATTGGTTAAATACTAAGTGTTTATTGGTAAGTATTAAATGACAGGGAAGGTTTAAAATTCATCTGAAAATCAAATGGTCTAGACTATTGAAGATATTGTAAGAAAGAAGAATAAAGAATAATGAGCTGACAGATATAAAAATATAAAACTAAGCCGGGCGCGGTGGCTCAAGCCTGTAATCCCAGCACTGTGGGAGGCCGAGGCGGGTGGATCACGAGGTCAAGAGATCGAGACCATCCTGGT
>NW_016107378.1:953536-976258 GCF_001604975.1 Cebus imitator | reverse complement strand
ATTGTGTTACTCACACAAGAACAGAGATCAGTGAAACAGAATACAGATTACAGAATTTCAAATCCTTGGGAAAATGAATACAATAAGCAGTTTTAGGACAATCGGCTATTTGGAAAAATAGAATTTGATTTCTATCTTATAGCATATAAAAATTCTAAATAAATATGGATTACATAAAAAAATGAAAAGATAAATACTTGAGTAGAATATTAAACAGTTATCAGTTTTCATAGTGGGAAAGAAGTTTCCAAGCCTAAATGCAAGTGAAAATACCATGAAGGAGTTGAGTGGTAAATGTGTGTGCATGAAAATAGAAGAAACATTAGGATATTTTAAAAATGACTAAAATCAAAAGATAGCTGTCAAAGTAGGTAGAATGCAAAGTATCTTATATACAAAGTGTTAATAACTTTAAACTATAAACAGTGTTTACATATAAGTAAGGAAAAATGAAACCCTTCTAAACAGTCACAAAATCCAAACAGCCTATTCACAAGAGAAAACCAACAACCAATTAGCTAATAAATGTTTAACATTATTAATAATTTAGAAAGACAAATTAAAACAATTGATCACTATTTTCCTTTTATCAAATTCAAAGAGTCAGTAAGAAAGAAGAAAAATATAATAGACACTTTGAAATGCTGTTGGTAGTAAATTAAATGGAGGTAATCTTCCTATAGTGTAATTTTGCAAAATAAGTCAATCAATAGTCTTGAATATGCTCTCTACTTTGAACTAGTCACTCTATTTCTAGGAATTTTCTTCAGCCTAATAAAACAGTCTGAGATGTACACAAATGGGTATATGTAAGGATCTTTATTACAGTGTTTCCTGTAATAATAGCCACAAATTGAAAACAGCAAGCAGGTTTTGCAATGTCTAAATGCATTAGGTAAGCGTAGGTGATGCAATGCTAGCAGCCATTGAATAAGCTTTCAGTTAATAAAATGGAGAAATGCACACAATATAATGTAGTGAAAGGGAGGGAGGGATAAATACCCAGGATTACAGTGTGGAAAGAAGTACAAAATGTCATCAAATTTTGTCCTGAAAGGTAAGCCTATAGGTGTCTTTTATTTATTTGCTACTTTTTCTAGCATGTTCATAATTATTTACCAAGAATAGGGTATTTTTGTTTCTTTTTTCTTTAAAATTTTCAACATAAATGTGTAAAGTAATTCAGTAGTGGGTTAATTCATGGAGCCTCTCTTCTCCTATGTCCTTATTCACCTCCACAGAAGTAATTACAGCTCAAGGTTAGTATATATCCTTCCAGACATTTGTCTGCATATTTACATATATGGATGTACATGGTAATTATTTTTATCAGAAAAAAGAAAGCTATTTAATATAAAACAAAAATAATTAAGGGAATAAAATGAAAGTTGGCTGGATATTTTAGCAAATTAGCCAATAACTAAAACATAGGCAATGAAGTTGTTGCCTTTATTTCGAAAATCATTTACTTCACCTTTTAAAAGACTCAAAAAAAATCTTATAGTAAAAATTCTAAATTTGGGGTTTGGGGCAAGATAAATCAATGAAGAGCTGAAATAAATGAAAAGGGAACTCTCTTCTATCCTTTCCTTTACATTAGAAAATGTTAACTGCACACCAATTCATGATCTTTCATTAAAAATTTTAAATATGTACGTTTTGGAGAGGAAAAGCAATGTTTAAACAAATACAAAGAAAAAATACCCTAACAAAATAAGAGGGCAGACCAACCCGCGTTGAGTATCTCTGCCGCCAAGACAAGCTTCTGTTTGTTCCCTAAGTGCTGATGATAGGCAGGAAGGTGAGGGCCAGGATATTAAACGGGTCTAATCCCATTCTACTTTATGACTAGCTTGAGAAATGACCTCTAGCGAGATCTGGCCCTTGTTCTATCCAGCAACTAGATTTTTCTTACAGAAAATAAATTAAAAAGGTGTGACCTTGCTGAAGGCTTGCCGAGAAAATGAGGTACATCTTGTCACAAGCAGAGGAGCCTATTTGTTCAATTTGAAAGGCTGCCGCTTTGCTCCGATTAGAAGTTAAGATAAAGGCTGGGGATGAAAAGAGGAGAAACATTTCCAAGCGAGGAAATTAAAGGGCTACATTGGAGACCCTTTCAGCACTACAGTGGGCTTTTTGTGTGGGGTTTATCGGGCCCCATCAGCCACACCTTGTCCCTGTGCTTGAAGCTCCCGCTCCTCCGAGCACACAAAAGACTGCCATGTAGGGAGAGGATGAGAAACCCCCTCTGTGATAGCCATCAGCAGCACCCACCCCCTTCACTGTAGGTCGTAGCAGTGGAAAGTGACCCACCCAAATTTGATGCACTGTGCAAAAAAGACTCAAAGTCATTTCATCGAATCCACCGAAGGGGCCAGTCTAGAAGCTTCCTACCTTCCCTGCCAATAAATGTATCGCATCTTGGAGAATTTCTCCAAAATTTGCTCGAAGAAATGAGCATTGGAATACCTTTTTGTCCATAAAAGTTTCAGGCCAACAGAAATCCCCCCCAAAGCCCCTGCAGCAAAGAAACCTTTCAACTCCTGTCATCGTTTTATGGACATATTTTACACCCCAGCATGTCTTTCAACTTTTGAAGTACTATCTTGTATGGGAAAGAAAGACCTAAGAACAAAACGCTGGGCTTTTCCACATGCTCTAAATTGACATCCAGCGTTCTATGCCCTGGTTCCCTCTATACACCAAGGTTTTCAATAATGGCTGGGAAGGCCAGACTCCTTAACTAGCACTCGATGTCCTTGACCGTATGAAATCAACTCATCTTTCCAGTCTTATTGCTATTCATTCCCACCCACCTTCCAATCCTGAACATGTTTTTCACTTTTCTACGTCCATGCTTCTACTCGAACTGATAACACTGCTACAATTCCCTTCCTCGGCGTATCTTTCTTTCTAACTCCTGGCTGTCTACACTGCCATTTTTCTTGATTTATTTTAAAGTTATTGTCTTAGTAGCCATAGTCTACCTGTTTGGAAAGAATCCCATGCCTTATAAACATTGATGGAGGAAGGTCATTCAATCCACTGTGAAAGGTAAAAGAGCAAGGTAGTCCCTCTTCCAGTTCTTGGCAATGGGCCTCTCCATCTGGATCTGGAGTTTTGCAGCAGCAAATCAAAGATGCACAACAGCTGAGAACCATGTTGAGAGTCCAGCAGGAAAGGTGAGATCCAGCAACATCACCTGGGAGAATCCAGGAGGTGGGCTGCCCCAACCTGGTTGTTCCCTGGGATGACCTTGGCTGTGTTCCTCACTGTTATTTAATAGATTTCCTTTGGTTCAGTCCCAGTTTTCAACTCTCCATGGATTCTGGAGTCAATACATTGTTTGTAATACATTTCTTTTCTTCTAAAGTTAGCTACCACTGATTTCTGTTGCTTGCAACCATGGCTACCAGCTGATACACCCTTTTTAAAGGCACAGGTTTCCTACTGCCATATTCATATGATTTTCTTATGAGTATCCATTCATAATGCATTTCCCATTACTCTCTGCTCACCCAAACTTTGTCTTTTCATTTGACGGCTACTTATTGGACATCTGTCTATCATGTACTAGGCCCTGTATTTGGTGCTAGGGATCAGAAGAGAGCCAAAAAGTGTGCATGATGTTTTTCTAGGATATATGACAAATTTTAAACCCCAGAAAATTATCATGTACCTTTTTTTGCTCTATTTTTATCCCTAGCACCAAATACAGGGCCTAGTACATGATAGACAGATGGATGCCCAATAAATAGCTGGTAAATGAAAGGACAAAGTTTGGATAAAAAATTTAAAACCCCAGACCAGGATTGGTGGCTCACACCTGTAATCCCAGCACTATGGGAGGCCGAGACGGGCAGATCACCTGAGGTTGGGAGTTTGAGATCGGCCTGACCAACATGGAGAAACTCTGTCTCTACTAAAAATACAAAATTAGCTGGATGTGGTGGCGCATCCTTGTAATCCCAGCTACTCAGGAGGCTGAGGCAAGAGAATCACTTGAACCTGGGAGGTAGAGGTTGTAGTGAGCCAAGATTGCGCCATTGCACTTCAGCCTGGGCAATAAGAGTGAAACTCCATCTCAGAAGAAAAAGCAAAGGAAAAGAAAAATGTAAAACTCCAATATTAAGTTACTATAATTACAATTGAAGGAGAGTTAGGTACAATGGGAGCAAATGGAAGGATGATCTTCTCTGTGGGCACCAAGCAGGAATAAGCCAGGAGGAGTGCCGGGGAACAGAGGGCAAGCAGTTTATTGTCCAGACTCCGGGACTAGGATTTGAAAAAGGCCTGAGGTCAAAAGAAGAATGGGAAGACCAAGGACTTGGAAGCAACCGACTAAAAGGGAGCTCGATGAGAGATGACACTGGAGGGGCAGGCAGGGCTTCGTCAGGGCTTGGGATAGCCCTGCTCACTGCTCAGGGGTGGCAGCCACCCCATCCCTGGGAGATGCCAGCTTACACATTTTGTTACCCTGTCACCATAAACACCTTTGAGCTCATCAGAAAATGTATGTCAATTTTTCTTTCTGATATGGTTGCTCCCATGACTAAACTACTATGGCCCTATGAAAGCAGGGGCCGTATTTCCCTGGTCACTATCATCCTGCTAGAGCCTTCTGGAGCCCAGTGCATGTTTGTGGAGCGGAGTTGCCTGTCTTACATTGACATTCCCTAGGAACAAAGACAGCAGTGTTCATGGTTCACCCATTTCTGCCTCCCCCACGAGCCCAGCATGACTTCTCATTCTTACTTAGCCAGCCCTCCAAGGTTTGTTTTATTGGAGTCTGCAATAATGTCCTTGAAGCAGAGCAAGATTCTCAAGTGGCTTCCGAGCTATCAAGGAAGCCTTAGCTTACTGCACTCAGGTTTTAGTGTTGAGTGTATAAACACTGAATTACTTGAGAGAATTGTGATAGTGCACTAGGACACGTTCATGGAAATCTGTGTGGTGATAATGGGGCCCAGTAATAAGGCTGTGTATTGCAGAACTGGCTGTATGTCGGGTCCTGGCTAGAACATTTATCTGCACAAATGAGTTCATGTCTCTGAACCCGGTTTACCTATTTGAAATATACCCGGAAGAATGCAGTACCTCACTGCGTTCCACAGATTGGGAGGAAACTGGTGTCTCATCTGAGTTTACATGGTAATGTCAAGGTGGTCTACTCTATTTTCTATTTCTTTACATAAAACTACTAAAAGAATTGGAAGGAGAGTTGACTGCTAGGCAACAGTAAAAGGGGTCACCAAGTTTTGTGTCCAATACCGTTGAGCACAGGAATATCTAATGTTCCATTTGAAGGTGGCTGCTCTTCTGTGACACAAACACCCTCTGTCTCTTTTCTCAAACTTTAGCAAAGTCTTCTATGCACACAAAGGGCTTGTGTGAGTAGATATTAATGTGAAAATCATGAAGTCTAAGTTCTAGGCCAGGCATAGTGGCTTGCACCTGTAATCCCAGTGCTTTGGGAGGCTAAGGTGGGAGGAACACTGAAGCCCAGGAGTTCGAGACCAGCCTGGGCAACATAGTGAGACCTTTTCTCTACTAAAATTAAAAAATAAATAAAAATGAAAAAGAAAAAGAACTCTAACGTCTATAGCTGAAGTATTTTGGGATAGGTTCAGCACAGAAGTATGATGACAGAATCCACAGGGTAAAACTAACTAAATAGAAACCAGACAAATGGGATGAAAAAACAAACAAGCAAACAAAACCAAACAAACCCATTAGCCACTCCCTACACTCCAGTATCCCCTGAAAGACTAGGAGGGCCATGGCTATGCTGGGACTGGGATCATGCCAATTTCTTTTTTTCTTTTTTTTAAGTGTGTGTGTGTGTGTGTGTGTGTGTGTGTGTGTGTGTGTGTGACATTTTCTTCATCCATTCATTTGTTGATGAACCCTTGGTCGATTCTATACCTTGGCTATTATGGGTAGTGCTGCAATGAACATGGGCAGGTACAAGCATTCCTTTGATATCTTTTTCCTTTTATTATTATACTTTAAGTTCTGGGGTACATGTGCAGATCATGTAGGATTGTTACATAGGTATCCACATGCCACGGTGGTTTGCTGCATCCATCCCCCGTCACCTACATTAGGTATTTCTCCTAATGTTATCCTTCCCCAATCCCCCCACCCCCTGCTATCCCTCCCCTAGCCCTTCATCCCCCAACAGGCCCCAGTGTGTGATGTTCCCCTCCCTGTGTCCATGTGTTCTCATTGTTCAACACCCACTTATGAGTGAGAACATGCGATGTTTGGTTTTCTGTTCTTGTGTCAGTTTGCTGAGAATGATGGTTTCCAGCTTCATCTATATCCCTGCAAAGGACATGAACTCATCCTTTTTTATGGCTGCATAGTATTCCATGGTGTATATGTGCCATATTTTCTTTATCCAGTCTATCACTGATGGACATTTGGGTTGGCTTCAAGTCTTTGCTATTCTGAGTAGTGCTACAATAAACATATGTGTGCATGTGTCTTTATAGTAGAATGATTTATAATCCATTGGGTATATACCCAGTAATGGGATTGCTCGGTCAAATGGTATTTCTATTTCTAGATCCTTGAGGAATCACTACACTGTCTTCCACAATGGTTGAACTATTTACACTCCCACCAACAGTGTAAAAGCCTTCCTATTTCTCCACATCCTCTCCAGCATCTGTTGTGGTTCTTAAGAAACAGGAAACGTCAGCCAATATCTGGGTCAGAGTCAAATGCCACATTTAGTGGAGTCAGTCTTTCCAGTCTTCTCTAACATTAACTTTCCAATCAAGTTTCTTCACAAACATTAAAACAATAATTGGCTAACACTTCAGTTTTGAGAGCATCATTTTAAGAAAAGAATCAAACCTCTCAGCACATTTTCCTCCTAAATACCCTAAATAAATGTACTGCATAGTATGGTTTGTGCAGCAAAATAATTTGTCTAGTAAATGAAGCCCCAAAGTTGAAATATCAGCAAGATGATCTCTGGGCTTGGCCCTACTATGTTTGTATTATTCAGCACTGCAGGAGTGTTGGATGCTTGGTTGCCCACAAGAATAAGGGGGAATGCTGCCAATTACCAGGAAACCCAATTGTCAGAAATGCCTTGCTCTTCAGAACTGCTGTTGACAAGGGGGAGAATAACAGCATCCCCAGAATATTACTAAATATTGTTCAGAACAAATTACAGTATCCAACATTAATTGCTGCTGGCTGGGACCGTAGACAGAGATTGCATTGGGAATATTTCCCCTGACATGGATTTTTAGAGTCCTTCAAATTTACCTTCTATTAAATAGAGATCCAAAGAGTATTTGTAAGACCTTTGGTATGCCACACCATTTAATAACAATGTTTATAGTGTCGCTATGTCCCAATTTGTTTACCCTATCTGTATCTGTTCATATATTTTATGTGTGACTAAAGAACCAGCTCGATTGCCTTTGGCTTCTTTCTCCTGACAATAACTAATATCATTTTTAAGTGCTTATTAGGTGTCCAACAATATTCAGATTACTCTGTAAACTGTATGCTGTTTACACTTTCTCTGTAATGAGCCTATAAGTGTCGTATTGTTATTCCGTTAGCCTCACACATGAAGACAATAAAGTTAGAGAGATTAAGCGTCTCCCCAAGGTCCAGGGCCCCTAGCTAGGAAGAGAGACAGATAGGATCAGAACCATAGCCTGAGCTTTTCACCATGGTCAACATTTTAACTATAGTCTGATACATTATTGTGCTGCTGGCACGGGTGAAACACAGCGTGGCTAAAACCAGGTCCATGGCCAATGCCTCTGGACTTCTAGTCAAACATGTTTCCACCTGTCATGGTCAACCAAAGCAAGAGGCAGACCAGGGTGGGCTTCTTCTTCTTTATATTAAAGCCCACCCTGGTCTTTAATATCTCTGACTCACCGCAGTTCACGCAGCCTCTGCCCCTCTCCTTTCCTCTCTCATGCTTTGGTAAGATCAACGATAAAGAGATGCTGGTGAGTTAAAAATATAGGTATTGAGACTGTCACAGTGGATTATACCTGTAATCCCAGCATTTTGGGAGGCTGAGGTGGGAAGACTGCAAGAAGCCATGAATCCAAGACCAGCCTGGGCAACATAGCAAGACTCCATCTCTACCAAAGCAATGCAAAGCTTAGTTGGGTACAGTGGCATGTGTCTGTAATCCCAGCTACTCAGGAGGCTGAGGCAGGAGGATCACTTGAGCCCAGGAGCTCAAAGTTACAGTGAGCCTGGGCAACAATGGGAGACCCTGTCTCTAAAAAGTACAAACCTATAGGTATTGAGTAAAGTGTGTTTCAGTATATATCTATAGCATGTACATTGCAAAACTGAATAACACACAGTGTTACAACTTTGGTTTACCTAACGAATATTTTGTTATTTGAGGGAATTAAAAAATCACTGATTACAAACCCAGGGGAACCAATTCAAAGGGGCAATTGTGAATGATTCTAGTCGTGGGCACCAAGGCCTGATAGGGGCACAAATACTGGATGAAACAAACCCTGGACTGTACCTCGATTAACACAAATGCCAATGCTGGAAAAATCCATGAGTATGGGCCAATAAAGGACTGAGAACCCGACAGACCAGAGAATAAGAAAGGACATCGAGAAAAATGTGACCCAAGTTGAGGAGAAACTGGAGACCCACTCCCTGATGAAAACAGTGCGGGAGCAGCTTCCCTGCCTCCGTCCTTACAATAACTGTGTATCAACTGCAGTCAGGTGGGAACCCAGGCCTTTGGATTCAGCTGATCTTGAACTCCAATCCCATCGTTTGTGGCATATGTGCCATGAAATCTATGAGCGCCCCGTTCCCTTCTTTTCCCTTCCTCCACGTGCCTGTGGCGGCACAAGCTGCTTCTCCACATCGGCAGGAACTTGAGGCTCTACCAGCACCTTCACCAAGCATTGTGGGAGTCCAGGAGTTTCACTGGAAATTTGGGAGTGAGGTGTGCACAACAATCATGTTATCACCCACAGTTTCTCATTAGGTCCATGGCTTGACTTCTCCCTGGCTCCTCCCATGATAAACACCTTCTCCGCCTCACTCAGAACCTGTCCACCTCTTCCCTGGGTCCCCCAGAGTTTCTATTTCTAACCCAAAAACACTTCCGGCATTTTCACTCCAAGGAAAGCCTCCTGGCCCAAGATGAGACCTGGCGAATAATGATTTCTCCATTTCACTACCTGAGCACTATCTGAGAATGACTGGGCTGTGAAGAGCAGTGCAGAATGGGATGGGGTGCCTTTATGAGGTTATATGAGTCTCTAGATCAATATTCTTCTGTTTCCTTAGATTCCCACCTCCCCCAAGTCAGATTTTACTTTTTTTTTTTTTTGGAGACAGGGTCTTGCTCTGCTGCCCAGGCTAGAGTGCAGTGGCCAGATCATGGCTCACTGCAGCCTGAACTTCCTGGGCTCAAGTAATCCTCCCAACTCAGCCTCCCAAGTAGCTGGGACTACAGGCACAGGCTACCATGCCTAATTAATATTTTTTTTAAAAAATTTTGTGGAGATGGGAGTCTCCCTCTGTTGCCCAGGCTGGTCTCAAACTCCTGAGCTCAAGGGATCCTCCTGCCTTGGCCTTCCAAAGTGCTGTGATTATAGGTGTGAGCCACTGCACCTGGTCAGATTTTGCTTTTTGACTTGAGTTGGGCATCTTACTGTTTAGGTTTTTGAAAAACACCACCCAAAGTGAGAGGTTCAGAAAGTACCCCCAACAAGCAATCCCTTGTCCCCCACTTCAAACACCTTATCTGTGACCACTTCTCCCTTCGGAAGCCCATCTCTGAGGTGACTGACTATAGGGCTGAGATCTGCCCGGAGCTGACACATTTGACGCATGTTGGTCCTTAAATAGAACATATCAGGTACATAAGAGACCGCTCCCAGCCCACTGAAATGTTGCCCATATTCATTTCTCTTGGATAATGGAGTTAGTGCTTTTCCCCTTTATCAGCCATTCACTCAGGAAGAACTTCTCTGAGCAAGGAAGGTGTCCTTGCTCTTATCTAAAGATTGATTGAAAAGCAGCTAAGTTGTTTTCTATCCTCAGTGGTCCTTGTTGAAACTGTGTTGTAAATAACCAAAAAGCTTAGAGAGGGAAAGGTGATGAAGTGAAAGAAGGAAAAAGAGAGGAGAGGAAAGGCAGAAAGCTACCCTTTTTTGAGAACGTACTATGTGCCAGACACTAAAAAAACTAATTCTTAAAATTGATAGAAGCCCCTAGAAAATGGATTGGTGGTCTTTTAGCATTTGAGTTTTAATTAAGCGATTTTTCAGTTCCATAACTTTGGTTTCTATAAAAGGGCCTTTGCAACATTTTTTTTTTATCATCCTCTTCCTTCTTAAGCTTTCCTTTCAAAACCAATTTTGTATGTTCTAATTGCAAACCCTAGTTCAAGTTCCTGAAACACTTTCTTATAATTATCACCAAACAAATGCAGTGATTTCACAAAGCCCAAACATGTGTCACATTAATTCTCACAACGAAAATACTTTCATTTTTCTTGGACTCTAAGCAAAACGGACCATAAGCAAAGTGTTTGATAAAATGACAGGTGGAATTCCATCCAATTAAGACATAAATATTTTTCCAGAGGCTAAACTCACTGCAAAATAATAATCTTCACTCAACACATCTTTACATGTCTTTGGCAAAACACCTGTCTAAAACTGTTAACACTAAATATTTTGGGAGCTCTGTACTTCAAAGACATCCCTGAAAACGTCAAGCATTGTTAAAATGTTGAAGTAATTTTGGTTAAATGCTTTTGTGACAACTGTCAGACTTGATTTGTTTTAGCTGAATACATTCTGAATATTGCTTGGAATCTGTGAGTTGGTCATTTGCCAAAAGATGAGAAATGGGCTGAAGTCAAAAGAATTATATGCATCAAAGAAATGAAAAAAATGGTGGGAATCTTTGGGTTTTTAAAAAATGCAATTTATCTTCTAAGTTGGAAGCTTCAAAATAACATTCTTACCAGTTGATAGCATTTGTGGTAAAATGATAAAGTATACACTGGAAGTTATTCTGATTCTTGGCCAAATTCATACATATAGAGTCACACCTATAGTTCCTTATATGCAGAAAAAAGAACATTTTAAAGTAGCTTGTTGAAAATAGGGATTAAGTAATACAAAACTGAGCGTTTTCCTAGGAATGTCTAGTTAGTTGGTTACCAAGCACTTATAGTTAGCTGATGGATCACAGAAGAAATTATAGGAGTGAAAACATTAGAGAGCATCTAGCCCAACAATATCCTCTCTTCCCACACTGCCTCCATTTTCAGATGGGTAAATTGAAGCCTAGAGACCCAAAACCAGTGATAATTGGTTAATAGAGGTGCCTGCTGCAAAGAGCTTAAAAGCTTGGGTGAAAGGAGGGTGTGGGGGAGACACAGAACACATCAACACATGGTAAAAATGCAGCATAAATGGGAAAGAGGTACAGTGAGATCAAAAATAAGAGGAACTAATGTTAAATGGGTAATCATGATGGGCCAGGCATTATGCTAAGCATTTTATATGCATTATCTCATTTAATTTCTGCAGTTACCTGTGCACAAGGGTACCATTATTATCCCTCTCATATTATAAACAACATCTCTAAGCAACTTGTCCAGGTTAGGTAGCTAGCAATTGATATAGTCAAGACATGGAGTTGGTTCTGTCTGACTTCAAAATCTTTGTTCTTAATCATTAACTTCTCTTTCAGTGCTTACAACTCCAACTTGTTGCTTTCCCTTAAACCCAAGTAGGCACCACAACAGCTTGAGAAATCTAGGGTGATGATAATGATTTGGAGTGTCCCCATCAGCCGCAGGTCACACCTGAGATATTAAGTCTGGGGAAAATGTGTTATCCAAGCTAAGGGTATAATGACCATGGTCTGGAATTTTCCATGAAATCCTAAATTAAATATTCTGTCACATTGTCCCCACAAGAACCCTCATGCTTGACAGAGCACGTGCTCAGAACTATTTTAAAGAACGTTTCGATTCCTGACTCAACCTAAGACTCTTGGAGCCAACCAAGAATTATCCATACCCCTGGGCTGCCAAAACATTCACCGTATATATTTTTATTGAACACCGCTGAGTCCAAGTCCTGCCCCACCTTAGACTTCAGCCAGAACATGGAAGAGGTCAGTTATTTTCATTTTCTCTCCATAACAGGGTTCTTTCTAGAGGAAGTGTCAGAAACCCAGGTTAACGTGGCAGAAACAGAAAAGGGGAAATATCACCTCAGTGAACTGAAAAGGCAGGTCTGCTTTCAGCTATGTCTGAATCCAAGGACTAAAATACGATCAACAGGACTTTATCTCACCCCGTTTCATTTCTTAGCTCTATTTGTCTCTTTTGTTGGTGGCTCTCTTGAGTGGAACCTCACCACGTGGAAGTCAGGTGACCCTCCTCCTCCCCAGCAGTTCCAGGCTCACATGACTCTTGTTGCCAGCATTTCCAACATAAAGAGAGTTTCTCTTTCTCAATTTTTCCAACAAAAGGTTGTGTCTCTTAGGATTAGCTTCGTCACATGCCTACGAATGAACCAATCCTGGGTGTCAGAAGGAGAGGGGTATGCTGATTGGACAGGCCTGTTCATATGTCCACCTCTAAGGTGTGAGGCTGTGGGTCCCTGTCTGATCACATGATTAAGAGTAGGAATAGGCTGGTTCCCCAGATGGAAATCTGAGACCTGTTACCAGAAGTGGGAGGAACCAACAATCCTCAAGCAGAAAAAATCAAGGGATGTTCACAGCACCTCTTATCACTGGGACACTGCTGTCTAGGACAGGAAGGAGTTTATCCGTCTAGAGTTTATCTAGAATGGGTACAAGGAAGCTGAAAGGGGGAGGGGCTTGGGAAGGTAGAAGCAGCCTGGTTCTCAAACTTCTGCTGCAACAGAATCACCTGAGGAGCTTTGTTAGAATGCTGGTTCCCGGTCTCTATTCCCAGACATTTTAATTCAGCAGATTGCGGCATGAGAATTTGCATTTTCAACAAGTTCCTTTAAATGATTGTGATGCCAGTGGAGGCCTGAGCGCTCTATTTCAAGAGACATTGGTTTAGTTCTTAGGAAGATAGACTAGTTATTGAGCATTAAATGAGTTTCACTAAATCCCAAATAATAGCCAGAAGGAGTCTAAAACACACACGATGAATTTTGACAGTGGCTTTTCTGAATTTCTCTTGCTTAGTAACTACACCTCTCATTACCTCTTGGGCAGTGCAGGTGCTTAATAAACACTTCTGGGAGATGAAGATTTTCATCAAGGCACTTTGCTGAGGACTGGTTTGTTGATCAAATAACAGGAAGATATATGGGACATACAAACAGCTTTAAATGCCAGCTCAGATAATTTGTGTAGTTGATGGCAAATGCACAAGCGTGATAATAAGAATATCATATTTTAATGAAAGAAACAGGAATCTAACACCTTAAAAGAAAGGAGAACAGGCTGGGCTTGTTAGGTAATACCTGTAATCCCAGCATTTTGGGAGGCTGAGGCAGGCGAATTGCTTGAGCCCAGGAGTTCGAGACCAGCCGGAGCAGCATAGTGAGACCTTGTCTCTACAAAAAATACAAAAAGCTAGCCAGACATGGTGGCACCTGCCTGTGTTCCCAGCTACTTGAGAGGCTGAGGTTGGAGGATTGCTTGAGCCCAGGAGCTCGAGGCTGCAATGAGCCAAGATGGCACCACTGCACTCCAGCCTGGGTGACAGAGTGACACTCTGTCTCAAAAAAAAAAAAAAGGAAGGAAAACATCTCCAATTTACACAATTAGGAAAATAATTGTATTTTAAAAGTAGAAAAGTGGAAACATGGTATTGTAATTTGAATCCTCTCTCTTCTCTTCCCCTCGCTTCTCTTCTTTTTAAATGCACCTTTGGTAGATATCCAAGCAGGGAGCTATTATGGAAGCCAAAAGTCTTTTGAAAGTGCTCCCCGCAAGGGTGATAGGGCAGGAATCCCACCCAGGAAAGGTCAACCTAACCAGGTCCCAGGGAAGCCTGCTCCCTGAAACCTGAACCGTCTCAAGCGCTATCACTTCAAGGCCCAGAGACCTAAGAGGATTAAGGTAAGTGTCCCTCCTAAAAGCCTGAAGAAACAAAGCTTAGTTTTTAGCCTCACAAAGGAACACACAATTATATAGGTTCTGAAGGAGGAGAGAGAGGTTAAGACTTTTGGAGTGGGGGTGGGGGTGAGGAGGACTCTGGTCAGAAAAAGCAAATCATCCTTAAGCCAGGGAGAGAACATTCCTGCAAGATTATCCACTGTTTACAAAGAAGTAGACTGTAACTGAGATTTACCCAAAAGCAACAAAGAAGACATGTGCAGCGGAGCCTTTTAAGCTTAATTTACTAAGTGTGCATTTGTGATTGAACCAAATTGTGGACTTCCCCACACCCCTACTATATAAGAAGGGTGTGAGGATTATTCGGATAGTGAATTCTAAAGTCAACACAGGTGTTTCTTGATATCCAGGACCTTCCTCGGAATACCAGAACCTATGTATGGATGCCCAAGTCCCTGATATAAAACGAAGGAGTAGTTACATATAAATTATGCTCATCCTTCTGTCTACTTTTAATCATCCCTAGATTACTTGTAATACTTACTACAATGTAAATGCTGTGTAAATAGTAATTATACTTATTGTTTAGGGGATGATAACAGGAAAAAATGTCTATATGTTCAGTACAACTTTTTGCCCGAATATTTTCGTGCTTCAATTGGTTGAATCCACGGACATAGAACCCAAGCATATGAGGGGCTGACTGGACCACGAGAGAAACTTTGTCATTTTCCAGATGACAAAACAAACATAAAAATACTTCAAAGATACTTTGCTATATATTCTACAGTGGGGTAAAATTACTTAACCCCCCCCACAAGCCTTGGTTTTTAAAGAAGTTTGACTAAATTACTAATTAAAAATTTAAAAACATTTTAAAGAAGTTTGACTGAATTACTAATGAAAAATTTAAAAACATTTTGAAGGCTGTGGACTCATTTGAAAACCTAAAGTAATCAATGAACTTCAGAAACATGCAAGTATATGCAAAATTGTGCATATAGCTCACTTATTTCGTTGGAAAGCCATTCCCTTCATATGGTCATAGAAGAAGATCAATTTTCACAAAAATTTTGTGTCTTTCACTCCTTTTTTCCCCAGACAAAAATGGATGACCACTTTCCCCTCCCTCAAAAGGAAACCGATACAGATTGCACAAATAATGCAAAAACTAAACTTTGACTCTGCTCAAAAGTACATTTCCAAGGGAAGAGTCTTTATTTTATTTTATATCATTTCTACTTTTCAAATTTTGGTGGGTACCTAGTAGGTGTATATATTTATGGGTTACATGAGATATTTTGACAGAGACACGCAATGCGTAATAATTACATCAGCGTAAATGGGGTATCGGGAAGATTCTTTGTTTTGGATTGATAAGAAGTTTAATTGGCGGATCAAGGTTCAACATGGCAAAAAGTGCTGCCATTGACATCCCATCCATTTCATTCTTATTCATTCGAAGAATGACATGCTCTGACAATGGCAATCCACAAGTATGAATAGTAGCAAAGAGCACTGGTCTTTAATGCTCCTGTGGCCAGATAGGGGTGAGGGTAGTCAGAGAAACACAAAAGCCTCTAAGACTTCAGGTGGATGCGTTTTACATCATTTCCTTTGTTAAACTGGAGAGGTCATCTGTAGCAGAATCTGCCTCATTGGCACTGCTTGTGGCAGAAGAGGGTTGCCATTTCCATTTTCAGACTCCGAGAGTGGAATACAACTTCCAAAAACCACTATATCCCTTCCAATAACAACTTCTACCTGCCTCCAAACTGACAAGGATTTGTCACTGTCAACTGTACTTGTGAGGTCATTCCACAGGCACTGACCAGGTTCTACCCCTTAATTCCTCCGTTCCCAAAGGCGCATGTTAGAGTTTCTGGCAAAGACAGGGTGCCCTCTTAGAGCCCATTTGATTGGGTAGTGGCCCCCCCAATTAGAATTGTTATTAAAGTAACGGCATATTTTTCAATGGATTGTATCTTAAAACCAAGAAAATGTGGCTGCACCACTGTTCCCCTCATCCAGAATAAAAATATAAAAGCCAAAGGGCTTAATGCTTTTTTTTCTTTTTCTTTTGGCAACAGCTTCCATAATGGGGATGGCAGGATCTTGAATTAGATTTATTTCATTCATTTGGTAAAAATATGATAAGAATGCCAAGAGACAAAGAAATTCACCCTAATCATTTTGAGAGTGGGCACTTATCTTCTGCACAGAGGTCAATCAAGCACATTAAGACTTACCCCTAGAAGCTAAGGAACTTCAAAATACTAGGGAAAGTCTTTGCAGTCAGTTTTTGTTTTCCGACAAGGCTTCTGGAAGAGTGGTGACTCAGGACGCTGGCTCTGACAGAGACTTTGCTGCAGAGGACTAGACGCCTGTCAGCATTGTTGGCAGACTGTTTTGACACAAGTGGAACTTCCTGGACAAAGCAGCAAGTTGGGATCATGCACAGAGCTTTATATACCAAGCAGCAAAAGCAGATGAGATGTCAAGCTTTGCAGGTGCACGATGTGTTAGGTCGGGTTTCTCCTGACACAGTCCTTGACATGAGGATTTGAGTGCAAGTAGTTTATTTTGGAGATGATCCCAGGAAGCACCTGTACAGTAGAGGGGAAGTGAGTCAGGGAGTGGAAAGAAGGCGGTAAAGAGTGCTTTACCAAGCGAGTTCCTGCTGTGGGCTACTCGGGCTCAGTTCTACTGGAAAATCCTGGGAGAGAGCACGGAATGTGCTTTCGAGTTGTCCCAAGCAAAGGATGAGAGGAAGTTCTGGTGCTGAAACATCAACTCCCATCCATCACTGGTTAAGGGCTGCCTCCCTGGAGATATTACCTTTTCTAGCACTTCGAGTCTGCCTGGTGCATGGGCTGAACCTACTGCAGCAGCTGGGAAATATTCTCTGCAAGAAGCCATCAGAATGCAGGGGATTCTAGAACCAAGGAAATCTGGGCAGGGCAGGGGCAGAGGCTGCTCTACACAGATACTGTGAATTTTCTTCCAGGCAACATTTTTACTGTTTTCAAGAGGCCATTGCAGTTTGCAAAAAGAGGTTTCCAAGCAAGGACTTTTCTTTGTAAATATCATCCTCTATGTAGTGGACAAAAACAGGGGCCTATACAGAGGACATCTTGAATCTCCTCCAGTTGTTTGGTGAAGGAACACAGAATGACTGGGAATTCCTTCATGATCTGCTTCAAAATAGTAGAAAACAGAATGGTGATTCTGCAATGGGGATTTCTCTTGACCAGGGTAGTTCTACAGGTTTATTTCTCCTCCCAAACCACAGCTTACGGCAGTGATTTCCAAGGCACAGGGCTTCAACAAGGCTGCCTCAACTGTGTGGATGATTTAATCAGTGTTGGGATAAGGAATCCCGTAGAATGCTTTGAAACATCTACAAGACAGGTTTTGCATGGGTGCAATGTAAGTTTAGGCAAAGTTCCAGCATTTTCAGAACAAGTCTACTTTTCACATAACACCATTTGACCTAGAAGGTTCCCAAGGTGGACAGATGAAAGATACTCTTTTAACTCTGTTGACTTCATATTTCCATTGACCCAAACCTTGCCTCACAATAAGCATGGCTTTCTACAACGTTCTACCACATCTAGTACTGCAAGCAAAATGGTCTCATCGTGTTTTTTTTTCTTTAACATTTTCCAATTTAAGTATGATGTGATGCAATCAAAGACGGATGAAAAAAATAAAAACATTTGAGGATCTTCTTAAATCATATCAATGGGAGAAATAGTCTCAGCTAGCATGATCCACACATGTTACTGTGATGATGTGAATGATTGTTTAGCATGTATTTTCTTCCCTTCTTCTTGAGTTCTAAGCACTGCACATTTCCCAACCCATCGATCTTGGACTAGGTAGACCATGTGACCTGCTTTGATGACTGGAAGATTGGTGGACAGGAGACTAGCAGTAACCTTATGTGTCTCTTGTGCATCCTGGCTTGGCCTCCTTTGTGCTTCTGCTTTGCATGATAAGGTTGGGGGTAGCCATTGGTCTGAGAAGAAAGTGGGGAGCAGATCTGACTCCAACCACAAGACAAGTTGCAACCAACCCACAGACACAGGGTGACGAACCAATGTGTGTTATTTTAAGACACTGAGTTTTGGAGTGCCTTGTCATGCAGCGCCACTGCAGCAATACTCACATATGACTTCGTTGTGTAAAGTATCATCCTTTATCACTCACATTTTCTTGGAGTAAAAAATGTCTTAATATCATTGATGTAAAATGCTTTTAACCACCCCAAAACAAAATTTTTTTAACATAGCAGGAAGGGCATAAAGAAAAAATATATTTTAGTGTGTTTTATTCTCATTTCTGCCTCAAACCGTGTGATCCGTGAGACCTAGCCTGCCATTCTACTTTTCTTTATTTTTGTGGTTGGCTCTAATTAATAGCCCATGACGTCATTCCCCCAGCCGATCACATTTGATGTGAACTTTTTCATCAAATTCCATCTCATTGTAGTTATAACCTACAACTTCTCATTCTGCCACAGTTTAATTTATAATCAAAATTATGAATTAATGAAATAGCACAAGGCTGGTTTTAATAGGGTGATTTGCTTGTTTGTTTTAAAAATTATACCAATTTGCCATTTTACCAAATTCACATTTTTTAAATGAAAGCTACATCTTCACTATCACAATTTGAAATGAGACACCTTCTGAACTTGTTGCATACAATTAAACCACAACAAAAGGAAGCTGAGGCCATCTCACTTTTCATAAGGCTGTAATTATTCTTTAACTATCGGAATACAACATCCCTTAGGAGCTAATTATAGAAAAGCTCTCATCACACATAGGAAACACACAAACAAATCCTTCAAGCACAAAATAAATGTTCAACATTAAAGAGCAGCATCCAGGAAGTCATACCAATCAGTTGGTTCAGCTAATTACGAATCTGATTTTTGGAGTAGTTGCATTAGATTATTATGGCGTCTATTCATAACATGAAAAGCAGAGCCTTTGACTGACTTTAATAAAGATCTAGCTGCAAGAAAGAATGTACTAAGAACCATAACATAAAATTTGCATTGAAACAAAACCTGGGAGAAGTGTGGTAGACATTTTTAAATAGGAAACATCTTATTTTATCACGTAATATATATATTTAATATAGCTTTCTGTGTAGTCACATTGGAAGGCAAAGTGAGGTATTCTAACCATATGATTTTATATAAGCCAGGCAGTCTTGCTTAAGCTCAGTTCAGTATTTCAAATGTGAATTATCAAATGCTTTTTTGAATCAAATAAGATTTGCATTAAATAATTCTAGCATATTAAAGACTATTGTGTGAATTATATTTTACAGAAATCACAGTCAAAGTTATATATATAGTGACTGTTCCACTCACTCTTAAATAATACTGTCTCCATATCAATCTTACATTTTAAATGGTTATAAAACTAATGAACACTCATACACTCGGGGAATGCATATTGGCACAATGTGTTCAGAGAGTAATTTGTCAATAACTAGTAAAAAAAATTAAGTGTATACTCTTTGACCTAACCATTTACTTTCTAAGGTTTTTTATCTTGCATATAGACTTATACTGAATTAGTGCTTAAGAACAATGAATACAAATGTTTATGAAAACACTGGAAGAACAGAAAGAATTGGAAATAATACATAAATAAATAAGCAAATTATCAATTAATGGGGTGGCTGTTTTATGATAAATCTATGCCACAGGATATTAGGCAGCTACTAAAGACAGACAGAGAGAGAGAGAGAGAGAGAGACCTACGTGCAACACTATGCAATGATGTCCAAGATATATTAAATACAAAGAAAAAGTAAGTTAAGTTTGCTATGTATGGTGTGATCCCATTTTTGTAACCTAAAAAAAAGGTATACACATACACCCCAAATAAATGTATGTACAAATACTTTCTACTGATATGTATGTGTATAAATATAAATGTGTTCAAGTATGGGTGGGTAGAAGAGATAGATAGATAGATAGATAGATAGATAGATAGATTTTCTGGAAGGATACACAAGAAACTATCAGCAGCTCTTTCTTCTTTAGAGGACTGGTGCTACTGTAGCAGGAAAGCAGCCACCTATGAGCTTATGAGCATCACTGTGCTCCCATGCAACTTTAATGGAAAAAGACTCAGGGTGTGACCTAAGGATTTAATTCCATTTCCATGGCTTTATGTACCATCTACATGCTAAGGACTCTCATGTTTCCTTCTCCAACCCCAAGCATACCTCTAACTACCATACTTGCATTTTACCCAGCAGTCAATATTTTCACTTGGATGCTGTGGACCAAGCAAACCAGTGAAAATGCTGACAGCCAGGTAGATTGAAAATATGGCTTTCTAACGTCAGTGACACCTTTCCCTTGTACAGTTTCGTCTACCTCCAGTTTTTCAAAGACCTGAAACTGTACAAGAAAGGTAAAAGATGACTTACCATCCAAGATTCGTGTACTTACTTCCATGGTGTACTTATCTCTAAGAAGTGACTACTTGGCCAAAAACTGCTTTTCCAACTTCTGCCTCCCTTGCATGTAAGTGGGGATATTCTATTAATTCTTTGCCTGTGTGCTTTTCCCATTTTCTCTTTACCATTTGTCAGTGCAATATAGCTCTAGAGGAGGATGGAGCTGCAAGGTGGAAAGTGCCTACATCATTGAGTCACCATATAGAAATTCTCTCGTTGCACATGAATACTTGCATTGGTCTCTTGCATGAGTGAGAAAGCAGCTTGTTTTATGCCACAGAAATATGGGGATTTATGTTGCAGTAGCTAGTATCACACACATAACTCATATATGTGTCTAACAGCAACTAAAATGTAACGTGTCCAAAATGGAAACTCTTCATTTTTCCCTTCTTTGCTTCTTTCTCAGAATGCCTGTCTCAGAAAATGGCACCTGTATTTATCCTCAGGTCTCTGTTTTACCCATTTTTCAAGCCGCAAACTTCATGTGGTCTTTGACTTTTCTCTTTCTGTCACACAGGAAATATAGTCCATCACCAAATACCTTAAAAATATATCCCAAATTATATTAGTCCATTTTCACACTGCTATAAAGATACTACCTGAGACTGGGAAGTTTATGAAGAAGAGGTTTAATGGGCTTACAGTTTTGCATGGCTGGGGACATCTCAAGAAACTTACAATCACGGTGGGAGGCGAAGGAGAAGCAAGGCATGTCTTACATGGCAGCAGTCGAAAGAGAGAGAAAAAGGGAAGGGGGAGCCACCAAACAGTTTTAAAACCATCAGCTTATGTGAGAACTCACTCACTTTCATGAGAACAGCATGGGTGATACCATTCCCATGATCCAATCACCTCCCATTGGGTCCCTCTCTTGACCCCTGGGGATTACAGTTTAAGATGAAATTCAGGTGGGGACACAGAGCCAAGCCATATCACAAATATATGATAATTCTCTTGGCTCCACAGCTGACACCCTAATCAATATCACCACCATTGATCCCCTGGGCTATGGTAATAGCTCTTCTAACTGATCTCCCAATTTCTAGTAGACCCTTCTTCCTCCCTGATATTTTCCACATCAACATTAGTATAATCTTTTTAATACATAAATCAGATTATTTCACTCCCTTAGACAAAATTCATACTGAAATGCTAGTTCAAAGCCATACATGAACTGCTTCACAACCCTCTCTTCAAATTTGTATTATATTTTAGATAATCTGATTTTTTTTGTATGGATGGTTAATAATTTTCCGAGATTAGGGCGGGAGTTCATTTAAGTGCCTCCCTCTTACAGTTTGGCCTGAAATGTGATGAGTTGTTCAGATCTACAAAGGCAAATCTTTTTAAACTCAGGAAATTTATCTCCAATTATTCTTTGATTAATGCTTTTGTTCTAGGTTTGCTTGTTTCTTTCTCAGAAATGTGTATAATCCTTAGGTTGGACCTGCGTAACTATTTTCTACAGTGCCTCATGGTTTTAATCTCTTGGTCCTAATAGAGCTATTCAAGTTTCTTCTTCACTTCATTCATTCAATCTTCTTTTTCTCATTTTGCCATTTCTTACCTCCAATGTAGATTTAAATTTTGTCTTGCATTTTAAACTTATTTATAATTGTAGCCTCTCTCTCACTGTATGAGATTCTGTTGTCAATGTATATCTACTATATATACAAAAAAGAAAGGCATTGTACAAGAGAAAGGGTTCACTGACATTAGAAAGCCAGCTCCTTCTTTAAAAAGATGGTGTTCTTTTTTAGCATTCTATAGAGAATGCTCAATAGCTTTCTAATTTTCTGTTTCCTGCAGTAAATCATTTTCAGAGCATTTGCCGTCGGATGCGCTGCCTCAAAGAAAGGTCACTGGCATTAGGGTCTTCAGGATGAATATTCTTTGGTAGATTTTTATTTGTTTTATACTTTTCCTCTGTTGCCTCTTCCTTGAATAAGGATAACTCTATCTGTATCTAGGGTTTGCTATCAGACACACTGCCACACAGAGCAGTACTCATGCCATAGGGAAAAATCCTCAGGTCTCTATGGGATACAGGGCTTGACTTTGGGAACAGAGAAAGGGGATAGGGATAGAGTAAATCACGTCCCTAATTATATATATATATATATATAT
>NW_016107378.1:870313-953327 GCF_001604975.1 Cebus imitator | reverse complement strand
GGGGTTTCACCATGTTGACCAGGATGGTCTCGATCTCTTGACCTCGTGATCCACCCGCCTCGGCCTCCCAAAGTGCTGGGATTACAGGCTTGAGCCACCGCGCCCGGCCTATATATGTTTTTTGATAGCTTAACACAGATGGGTCACTGATTGTGTTTCTCAGTCCAATTCCATCAGTTTTGTAACCAGTCCTCCTATGTTCCCAATTTTAATTTATAAGGAGCCGAACTTTTGTTTTTCATCATATCCTCCATCAAATATTTCTTCTGCAGTTTCTCATTACCCAAGAAGTATTTCCTAGATGAATCTGGACTTTACTTAGGTGACTGACAACTGGTATATATTTACTTTCCATTGTTGATGATGGATCTTACCAAAGACTCTACTTATTGTTAATTACCAGGCTGTAAATATTACTGTAAATTAGAAGCTTTGTGAAAATGGATATTGATTTTAACTCGCAGCCCCTTCTGCCTCCTGTTTTTCAGAGACCTGAACCTGTACAAGAAAGGTGTCACTGACATTGGAAAGCCAACAACTTATTCTAAACTATATCTGGTTCTCTAGTAACCTCAATGCAAATTTCCATCTAGTTACATTTTCACACTTTTAATGACAGACTCCTGTCTAGTATCCCACACACATTTACTATCTGCTATGTGCTAGAATTATGCTAGGAAGTGCTTGGCATATAGAGATGAAAGACAGATTCTAAGATCTCCCGGTCCAGGGAGCCCAAGATGATAAACAAATAATCATGCATGAAGGGACCAAAACTGTGACACAGGTGGTCCAAAGGGCACTTTGACCTCATACCTCCTCCTGCTGTGCTTCTCTCTCTCTCCTCTTGCTCCACAATCACGTTTCTTACAAATGGTACTCACTCTCTCGACTTCCCCACCTCCATTCATTCCCCAGTCAATTGCAAACTGACATCTTTCCTCACCACTCCACTGTGGGCTACTTTAGCAAGGTCTCCAAGGATCTCCTGGCCAACCACTTCAGCTGATGCTTTTTAACTCTCACTCCTTTGACCTGGTAGAGCACAGGCCCCACAGTCCTCTTAAACTCAACTTGTAAAACTGAATTAATCTTATTTCCCTGCCTCACCCTTGGCCACTCTATCCCTAGCCCCACCATGTCCACACTTCTTTCTGTGTGCCTAGCTCGTGGCTGGAATGGCAGCTGCCCCAGTTGCTCAAGCCAGAGACCTTGACTTTATCTTTGACTTCACTTTTTCTTCACCATGCCCCATCCCCATCCAATCAATCACCAAGGCTTGATCCTGTGGCCTCAGTGTCTCTCGACTCTGTCTCCTCCTCCCTATTTCCATAGTCATATTCAATTCAGGCCATTGTCACCTCTCTCTGGGTATGTTCAGCAGCCTCTTTGTCGTCA
The DNA here is from genome assembly GCF_001604975.1 of Cebus imitator. NCBI lineage: Eukaryota > Metazoa > Chordata > Mammalia > Primates > Cebidae > Cebus > Cebus imitator. The sequence goes on along the minus strand of NW_016107378.1, from coordinate 951,929 downwards.
CCTTGCTGCCTATGCTAGATGTCTCAGGTCCATCACTTACCCAGGGACCAAAATGATCCATCTAAAATACAAAGAGGCCCACATCACTCTTATTTAATACTAGTCAATGGCTCCCCATCATCAACCAGATGAACCCAAACTCCAGCAAGTCTCATAAGTCCTCCACGACATGGTCCAATCTCTCTCTGAGCCTCATTTCTTGCCACACCCTGTCTCATCTCCATGTTCTAACACAGAGGTGTTTGCTGAGCTTTGCATATGGTCAGGTTGTTGTTTGCATATGTTATCCTTTCTACCTGAAATTTCCCTACCTTCTCTCACTGCTCTGCCACTCTTTAAACATATGCACACACACACACACACACACACACAGAGAGAGAGAGAGAGAGAGAGAGAGAGAGATCTTTAAGCCTTCTCCAAATGTCAGGAGCTAGAACAAAATACAAATAAATTAATCCACTGGGAGCTTTTTCTATTTGTTCCCCTTTCACAGTAAAAACACAGTTCCAAAATCTAGGAATTTCTAACAATTCCTTGTAGTCACAACATGACATGTGTGGCCAAGCAAAGAAGTTAAATGGACTTGCTTTGGACTTTGATGATGCATTCCAAGGCTGCATGACCACACATGTAAAGAGGTGAGAAGAAAGCTAATCCTCTAATAATAGGTCTGGGTCCCAGAGAGAAGTACAAATGCAGGGCCATGTGTGTGTATAGAAAGGGCAAGGACACGCACACACCTGTACCACCCCACTGTGTGGGCTATTCCACCATTTCCCATGAGTTTTAGGAGCAGCTTTATGTCTTCTCACTCAAAGTCAACGGCAAAGCCTCAGTAAATTGCACAGGTATTGCTTCCTCTCTGACCCAAACTTCTGCCTTGGGTACTTGTTAAAACTCGAAAGAGAACACTTGAGACAGTAGGCTTTAGATATTGGGAGCCCTAAGTGATTTTTGGCTTAACCTAAAAGTGAGGTGGTAGAGTGTATTCCTGTTTGGTAGCTATTCCTTCTGCCTCTCATTACCCTTCCATCCTGGGAAGGAGGGCACTTCCCTCCTCCATTGATGCTCGGCTTGGCCGTACTACTTGCCATGGCCTCATGACGGGTCAGGCGTACTTCCTAGCCTGTTGACATTGCACTTGGCCACATGACTTCTATTGGCCAAAGGATGTTAGTGGCTATGATAGGATCAGAGGTTTAAACTGTGTTGGAATGATCAGGTTTTCCCTCTTGTGCTTCTGCCATCATCATGACAAAAAAAAATATGACCGGATTACTGTCGCCACACATCACTAAGGTCTTACAATGCACAAGGTCCTGGAATCATGCTCAGTACACAGACCTACATGGTCTTCCACCTTAGAGGGGCAGGCAAGGCAGGAGGGCTGCTGGCCATTCAAGGGGCAGGGGTGAGACTTTGGGGGTGCTGACAGGTGATGTCCAAGGAGTGGCTACAGATCTGAAGCTCACTCTGCAGCCAGTTTCAGGGCCGAGCTTCAAGAGGCAAGTTGTGCTCTCTGAGGCTGTGCAGTTAGAGGGGGTGAGGATCACCAAAGTTGTCAAGAAGTTGCTAGAAGTTGTATCCGGGAGAGATCAAATCCCAGCACCTATTCAGCAGGCCAGAGCAGGACCAGGGCTTGTCATTCAGAGCTGAGAATTTAGAGTTGGAGAAGGAGAGTTTCCAAGAGGGCAACCAGGGGCAAATCAGATGAAAGTTCGAAATAAGTACTATGAACAGCCTTAAGGCTGGACACTTAAACTTAGAAGAAGCACAGTGGAGGAGAAAGAGCTTGAACTCTGCCAGATTGCCTTGAGTTCAAACCCTGGCTCCAGCACTTACTATGTAATCTTAGGCAACTGACAGAACATCACTAAACCTTCTTTCCTAAGGGACGTTAGGAAAATACAGATATTAATATAACTTAGTAAGTTCTTGTGAGCATTAACAGAATAAAACATATAAAGCACTTAGAACAGTGGACAATAGGAGTATTTATTATTATTATTATTTGTTGGCTCACAACCCCATAACTGAATCCCTTGGGCTGGAAATGTTCTATAATTCAGAGTTGTTCCGCCCGTAGAAAAAAAAATGGCACCCATATCATGTATCATGTAAAGTCTCAGCAGTGTCTGGAGCTGCATTCTGTCACCAAATGTATGAATATTTATACAGTGAAATGTGTGAATATTTAGATCAAATAAAAAGTATAAATAGCTTTATTTTAGTTAAGGTCCATTTTGTTACCATGTACATTTTTTCAAAAAAGCACAAAACAAATGAAAACAAACACAAACCCCTCAGAGTTTCTGCTAAGGGATTTGGAAATGTATCTAAATCCCTTTAAAAAAAAAAAAAGCCACACCCCCCTTGAGTGTGGCTGCAGGCTGCACAGGTATGTGGGGCAGGAGAACAGGATCGAGCAGGAAACAACAGTCTCCTCCAGCAGAACTGGCCGGGAAAGGTTGAGAGTAGGAGGTGGGCTTGAACCTGGGACCCTCAGGCATTGACCAGGCTTCAGAAGCAGGACTCCAGGCGGCAGTACAAACTGGTGACAGTAGGCAGGAAACAGAACTGGATTGTAAAGAGCTTTGAATGCCAGGACAAGAATATGGGCTTTGTTATATATGCAAGAGACTGATTTGTTTCCTATTTGTTTCCTTTTTTTTTTTTTAAATGGAGCCTTGCTTTGTCACCCAGGTTGGAGTGCGGTGGCACGATCTCTGTTCACTGCGACCTCTGCCTCCCAAGTTCAAGCGATTCTCCTGTCTCCTGTGTAGCTGAGACTACAGGCACGTGCCACTATGCCCGGCTAATTTGGATTTCACCATGTTGGCCAGGCTGGTCTCAAACTTCTGACCTCAAGTGATCCACCCACCTCGGCCTCCCAAAATGCTGGGATTACAAGCATGAGCCACCATGCCTGGCTTGACTTCTTTAGGATTCAATCTGGCATCTTGCGCAGTTTCTATCTCTGGTACAGAGCCTGGCAGATCCTTTAGAAAACAATGGTCTGGAGTTATGCCCCCATGCACGTGGGCGCCCCCCATGCAACTGGGCGCCTTGCTCTAGAATGCCCTTCCCTTTGCCTTTGAAGTCCTGCTCAGCAACACCGCCCCTCTGTGACATACTTTGCCTCTCATCTCCTTGGTGCCCACCTGTAGCCAGGGAAGCCTGCTCACTGAGAACAACTGTAAATATCTGTGCCAAGGCTTTTTCCTGGCTGCTGGTATACCCTGGCCCATCCACAAAGTAAACTGAAGATGATACAGTTAATGCCCTCAGAAGCAGCTCTGGACCAGTGGCTTTCTGACCATTTTTGTCTCACCCTATACCCTTTGTCTGTTTCCTGGGATTACCTCCCAAATCAACATGTTGCACTAGAATTTTTGAGTCAGTGTCATGCTTCTGGGGAAACCCAAACGAAGTCATCACAGGCAGAGGAGTGTCCTCTTCCTTAGACTGATGGCTCTGTGTTTGGTTTCACGGTTTACACCAGGAGATGCCAAGCTTTTTGAGGACAAGAAATTTCCATTCATCTTTAAATCCCATGGTGCACTGCAGAGGGTCGGCATCTGAAAACTGTTCTGTGGAGTGACTTGGGATATTAGGTAAGTCCTAAATATTTGCAAGAGCTAAAGATCACCAGTGACTTCAGGGTCAAAGCTTAGCTTCTGGGTTTTAGTCAATAGCTCTGCCACTTACTAGCTTGATGCTCTTGAGCAAATTGTTTAACCTAACAGTTCATCTCTATGTCTATGAAATGGGGATAATTAAGTTTGTCCTATGGAGCTGCTGTGAGAATGAAATGAGATCATGGGAGGCACTAAGCTTATTTCCTGGTTCTCTGTGTTAGTCATATATTACACCCATTCCTTCCCCAAATATCCCTGTGTCTTCCCCCTTGCTGGTCTGGAACTAATTTCTCAGAGTCACGGTCTTAAGCATCTCTTACTTGCTTGTTGAAATAAGTTCAAGTCCACGCTCATGTGATCTGCCACTTCCTATCTCCTAGATAGAAAATCTCCATCTTTAAGTGAAGACCTTGCACCAATCTTTCCATCTTCCATCTCCAGTCCCCAACATAGACACATACAAACAAGTGGATCTATTCTTTTATTTTTCTTTTCATTTATTTATTTTATTTTTTCCCCCATTTATTTTATTGCATTTTAGGTTTTGGGGTACATGTGAAGAACATGCAAGATTGTCGCATAGGTACACACGTGGCAGTGTGATTTGCTGCCTTCCTCCCCATCACCTACATCTGGCATCTCTCCCCTTGCTATCTCTCCCCAGCTCCCCACCCCCCACCATCCTTTCCCTATTTCCCCCTAGCTGACCTCAGTGTGTAGTGCTCCCCTCCCTGTGTCCATGTGTTCTCATTGTTCAACACCCACCTATAAGTGAGAACATGCGGTGTTTGATCTTCTGCTCTTGTGTCAGTTTGCTGAGAATTATGTTTTCCAGGTTCATCCATGTCCCTACAAAGTACACAAACTCATAGTTTCACTCCTGTTGCTGGAGTGCAATGGCATGATCTTGACTCACTGTAACCTCTGCCTCCCGGGTTCAAACAATTCTCCTGCGTCAGCCTTCTGAGTAGCTGGGATTACACATGCGCACCACCACACCGGGCTAATTTTTTGTATTTTTAGTAGAGATGGTATTTCATCATGTTGACCAGGCTGGTCTCAAACTCCTGACTCCCAGGTGATCCACCCACCTTGGCCTCCCAAAGTGCTGGGATTACAGGTGTGAACCACTGTGCCCAGCCCAAACTTATTCTTAAATGCACCTTCTCAGCTACATTACTTTCTCCTTCTGCAGTTGCCACATGGACATCAACAAATATTCTGGCTGTTTAACCAAAATAACTTTTTAATTTGAGACAGAGCCTCGCTCTGTTGCTCAGGCTGGAGTGCAGTGACATGATCTGGGCTCACTGCAACCTCTACCTCCCGAAGTCAAGCAATTCTCCTGCCTCAGCCTCCCAAATAGCTGGGACTATAGGTGCCCACCACCATGCCCAGCTAATTTTTGTATTTTTTAGTACAGACGTGATTTCACCATGTTGGTCAGGCTGGCCTCAAACTCCTGACCTCAGGTGATCTGCCTGCCTCTGCCTCCCAAAGTGCTGTGATTACAGGTGTGAGCCACCGTGCCCGGCCCAAAATAACATTTATGTCACCTAGAATAAAAAGGTCCTTAAGCACGGACCACAAGAATGAGGTCTTCTCCATCTTTATCATCATCAAGCATTTCTTGAGGTTTCATGATGCACATTGCCCCAGGCTAGGTAGGCCCTTAAATACCTGGAATAATCCAAGAAAAATCACATCCATGGAGTTTCTTTGTTAGTGCCCTTTTTGCAAGAAAATATGGAGACAAAAGACATGAGAGTGGAAAGAGTCAGGGCCGTGGTTTTCAGTGTATAGAACAGACAAGAGCTGGATGACTCTGAACATCTCAGTCCACTCTCTGTGCCTCAGTTTCCCTACCCCAGAAGGAAATATGAGTAGATAGTTTCTAAGCGTCCATTTATCTTTATAAATGGGTTTTATTTATATATATTGGGTTTAGAAAGTTAAATTAGAAAAAATCTGAATGCAGAAATCATGCATCCTATGGTTTCATATTTTTTTTCTTTTTAAAACATCCAACCAAAAACTGATTTGTTGAAGGGTGTCTGTGTTATTACCCCTACTGTGGTTGCTTTATGAACTTGGATAAAGAGGAGGAATTTATTTGAAAGTCAATAGACTACAGTATTTACAGATCTACTGTATGTGCTAGTTTAAATTCAACACTTTGAATGGAGTAGAAACAAATGCATCGGAATTTGACCAAGGATACATTCATGTGTCAGTTTAATGCTCCAGCCGTTTAATCAAAATATGAATAAAAGGTCTAAAGCCCAACAAGCAAAAATGTCATAGTTGTGAGATTCGCCATTTGCTTCCCCATTGTCAGCCAATTACTGTGCAATTTTTCCCTGTGACTGAATAACTAACTGTTAGCAAATAATGAAAAGGCAATTACAGCGACACTTTGTTCCTATTACTTCCTTCATTTTATCCTGGCTATAATTATTGTCAGAGCTGGAGGTTTACTGTACCATGGAAGCAGCACCAGGAAAGAAAATGGAATGGGCTGGTGCATGGAAAATTGCAAATGTCACAGCTACCTTCATCGGCACTGTTGGACTTCTGAGAATAAAAAATCAGAGGAAAAAGCTCTCCATGTGGGTTTTACAAATTCCCTACCTCAAGCTGTTGTGGCGACTGGGGAAGAGGGGATGTCGGTAGGAGTTGTGGGGGCAGGCAGGAAGCAGACATGATGTTTGTTCTTTTTGTGTGTGTGCGATTCCCAAAGGGCTGTGCATTTTCACCGCAGTCAGCCTGAAACCAATTCATGGAACTCCTCTTTAGCCTTTGCTTCTCATTAATGGTCTCCATGCTGTTTCATAATGGGGAGTGGCATATAAATGATGCATTTTATGGGGTTTGATCTTTCTTCAGAGAGAAAATATGCCACATATGGACAGATGTCTGAAAAAGAAAATGACGATCATGCCCTCTTTGTGCAGTTGCTGGGACCTATTTTTAGAAGCTGACTTTCACTGACCATATGTAGCATACCTTCCTTTTTGACTTTATTTTTATTAACTAGAAACTATAAGGTAAGACCAATGAGATAGAGGTAAATTCCTAATATTTTAACCTCATATTTTTAAAGTAAGTATTTCCTGAATATGTACCATGTGTAAGGTACTGGACTAGGTTCTGAGGAATTGATGCTGAGTAAAACATGATTACTGCCCATAAAAACCTCAGTCTTGAGGTATTTTCACATCCACATGATGCCTTTCTCTATGAAGAGCAACTTAGCATAGCTGAAAGTATGTAAAACTATGTGTTTGAAGATCTGAATTCTAATTCCAGCTCTGCCACTTACTAGCTGGTTTGTCTTGATGTATCAGTAAGCTACTGCTGTGTAACAAGCTATCTTTCAAACAGCGTGGCTTAAACCCACAATGATATATAATTAAAGGTCATGAATCTGGAGGTCAGATGGGAGGCTCTAGTCCAGGTTGGACTTGGCTGGGGCACCTTAGCTGAAGCAGCTTTGTCCCAAATGTCTCTCATCTTCCTCTTTGAAATAGCTGGACAGCCTGCATTATCCTTCTTATGGCAATGTCTAAAGAGCACAAGGACATGTGGGAACATGGAGGCACACACAGCAAGTAATTTCAAAACCCAGCTTTAATCACATCTTCTGAAACCCTATTGGCCAAAGCAAATTACATGGTCGAACACTGAACCAGTGGTCAAGCAAGTATACCTTATCTCTTAATGGGAGAAATGGCAGAGATACATGACAAAGAGAATGCATACAGTTATAGGTAAAGAATTTGGGGAAATTAATCCAAACAACTGCACTTGAATAAAATTCTGTGCCTCAATTTGTTTGTAAAATGGAAGCTCACCTTATCTGCTTTAGAAGATTGTTGGAAGAATCGGAGGAAGTAAAGAATGTGAATATGATTTGGCAATTATAAAAAACTATAGTTATGCATATGTTATTGTTTGTATTAATTTTTACTTCCTTTTCTTTTTTTTTTTTTAATTTTACTTTAAGTTCTGGGATGCATGTGCATAACGTGAAGATTTGTTACATAGTTATACACGTGCCATGGTGGTTTGCTGCACCTATCAACCTGTCTTCTAGGTTTTAAGCCTTGCATGCATTAGGTATTTGTCCTAATTTTCCCCCACCCCCAACAGATCCCAGTGTGTGATGTTCCCTTCTTTGTGTGCGTGTGTTCTCAATGTTCAATTCCCACTTATAAGTGAGAACATGCGGTGTTTGGTTTTCTGTTTCTGTGTTCGTTTGCTGAGAATGATGGCTTCCAGCTTCATCCATGTCCCTGCAAAGGACACGAATGCATTATTTTTGATGGCTGCATAGTATTCCATGGCATATATATGCCACATTTTCTTTATCCAGTCTATCACTGATGGGCATTTGAGTTGGTTCCCCATCTTTGTTATTGTAAATCGTGCCGCAATAAACATATGTGTGCATGTGTCTTTATAGTAAAATGATCTATAATCCTTTGGGTATATACCCAGTAATGGGATTGCTAGGTCAAATGGTATTTCTGGTTCAAGATCCTTGAGGAATTCCCACACTGTCTTACACAATGGTTGAACTAATTTATACTCCCATTGACAGTGTAAAAGCATTCCTACTTTTTCACAGCCTTACCAGCATCTGCTATTTCCTGACTTTTTGCTAATCACCATTTTAACTGGTATGAGATGGTATCTCATTGTGGTTTTGATTTGCATTTCTCTAATGACCAGTGATGATGGGCTTTTTTTCATGTTTTTGGCCACATAAATGTCTTTTTTTAAGAGGTGTCTCTTCATATCTTTCATCCCCTTTTAGATGGAATTGTTTGTTTTTTTCTTGTAAATTTGTTTAATTCTTTGTAGGTTCTGGATATTAGACCTTTGTCAGAGGGTAGATTGCAGAAAATTTCTCTCATTCTGTAGGTTGCTACTTATTTTGCTAACATAAAAATTTAATAATTTTTTCCCAGGTTCAAACAAATTTTCTATAAACTTCAAATTTCTATGGGTTTATCTATCAGATTTTTTTTCATTCATCAGATAAGTTACAAATGAAAAATGGAAATTACTTAGTTATAGGGTCTATTCTTTCTTGTTTTATTTGTGAAGTAGGCCACTTCTCCAAGACCTGATCTGATTTAAGGGCAGACAGAATCTCAAAGCTATTGTTCCTTATTCCTGTGGCACTTGGTCATGCAATTTCCCAGAGTTTAAGATAGAAGAAGAAACAGTTATAGGCTAACTCAGGCTTCTTTGGCAACTACTATACTTGGGTTATTTCCATAGCAAAAGGAAAGCAGGTTAGGAGGGGTTGGTTGGTCATAAATAAATAAGCAAGGATACACATTCACAAGGACAGGAAAAAGGCAGATTACTAATACCAAAGACAAAGGTGTAATTTAAAAACTCAGAGTCAGCCAGATGTGGGTTTGAATTCTTGTTCTACCACTCATTAACCACTTATTTAGCTTACTGGAGCTGTTTCCTATTTTGTAAATTAGGGATATAATATCTAACTGATTGTGTTCTTGTCAGTACTAAATGAGATATAATATGTACAGCCCCTAGCATAGTACCTGGTACATATGTACACAAGAAATTAGTTCCCTTTTTCCGTACTGATTTTTTAAGGTTTATTTTTTCCAAAATATGTCAAGTCACAATTATTTACCTCTAATGACTAAGACTATGAAATATTATTTTTCTCATTTGTCGTAGATCAGGCTTAGATGGGTAGCAGTAACAATAGTCTCCAAAAATAAATATGACCAACAAGCTAAAATGTATTTTGTCTGAGAAAACCCCAATGTCTGCAGATACCAGAAAACCCAAAGAACTTATTCTTCTTCTGTTCCTTGACCATATGCCTCACACCATTTTCATCTGGGAAAATAATATTTGTATATATATAAAATGCATATTCTTCCACCAAACCAGGATAGCCATTCTCTCTCTTTCTTACTGTCCCTCTCTCTCACATGTGTGCACATGCACACACACACACAGACACATATACAACTTGTCTTGAATATGACTGGTGTCTCTTGGAGGCCAGGATTGCAGTGATTTTGAAACAAATTGGAAAGAAAAGATCTCTTATTAGGGAGAGAAAGAGAGAACTATGTAACAATAGTATAAAAAAGAAAAAAGCCTAGTTTACTTGAGAATATAAAATTACTTGTAATTATTATAAGAAAAATAGCTAGCCAAATGTAACAATATATTTTGAAAATAACACCTACAAACAAAATAAGATGTATCCCATGAATATAAGAATATTTAATATTAGAGGAAAATCAACATAATTAAGCAAATTACAGAATTTAAGGAAAATAATCACATGACTATCTCTATAGAAATATAAATTTTTAAATGACATTAATATTAAATATTTCTTTTAAAATATTTTTAAAAGGATGAAAGGGAACAGCCACAATTTGAACAAAATAAACCTGGAGCAAAAAGCATATTTAATTGAGGAACTTTGAATGTGCTTTTTTTTTTTTTGAGACAGTCTCTGTCACCCAGGCTGGAGTGCAGTGAGATGATCCTAGCTCACTGCAACCTCCACCTCCCAGTTTTAAGCAATTCTCATGCCTCAGCCTCCCAGGTAGCTGGTATTACAGGCATGCAGAATGTGTTTCTTTTTAAGAACAAGTCAACAAGCTCCTTATACAAGCAATAACAACCCAGAAAATGGTAATAAAAGATAAGATACCACTTATAAAAGCAAGTAAAATTTTAATACAGCAAGAATGCAAAAGGTCTATTAGAAGAAAAAAATAGTAATATTTTCAAAGGGCATAAAAGAAAACCTGAAGTCATGGAGAGACATACCATGTTCATGGATGGAATGGCTTAGCAGTATAAAGATATCAAATCTCACCACATAAATCTATATATTCAATGCAATTTCTGTCAACATCCTAGCGAAGTTTTATATTTCAGTGATATCTAACAGAAGTAGCATTACCAATGAATGAGGAAAGTACAGAATATTTAGTAAATGAAGAAACTGACTTATAACATGGAGAAAAAGTTGGATTACAACCTCATACCATATACAAAAATATAAATGCAAGATGAATTAGGTAAATTAAAGACATATATATATACACACACACACACACACACACACACACACACATATATATATATATATATATATAGAGAGAGAGAGAGAGAGAGTAAAATTTAAGAAATATAGTCAACAACTAAAATAAATATATTTATGACCTTGGAGTAGATAATTATTAGTCAAAACTTAAAAAAAAATAAATTATATGGTTAAAAAAAGGAGAGAGAGATGGGAAACTAAAAGGATATGAATAGATGTATCCTTGTAGGGGAAAAAAGAATAGCTGGCATATATAATGCTCACTACTAATAGGACAAATGCAAATTTAAAAAAGATTGTGGTGACACTTTATATTAATACTAATCAAATTACAGAAGTAATTAGACAATCAGACAGTATTAAATGATAGTGTGGATCATCATCCTTGGAAATGAGAAACCTCTTTCATACACTGCTGATGGGAGTTTAACTACTGAAGTTATACTGGAGATAAATCTGATAGCAATGAAATTAAGTATGTGTAAATCATAGGACCCTAAGTCTCCCCCACTCCTGGGCCTCTGCGACAGAGACATCCTCCCAAATATTCAAAGGGAGACATAAATATAGCCCTCTCTTAAATTGTTTGAATTGACAGAGTTGGAAGTACAGCGGTGCCCATCAGAGGCAAAACAAAAGGTACTTTAGGTCCGTAGTCCTTATCTGCAATTCTGAAACATAAAAGACTCCAAAAATATAAATTTTTAAATAAATTTGGCACAAAGATTTTGGAGGCAAAACTTGACCTGAGGCTAGAGTCTCTTCATATCCCACATAGTATGAATATTCATACATTTTGATGCAGAAATAATAATTTTTTGATCATAGAATGCTGCCCAAAGCATGTAGAATTGGACTACAGAGTCCAATGCCACCTAATTATAGCATGCAAAACTATATAAAATGTGTTCAAAGGAGCACATGTATCAACACTGATGTATGGAGGGATGGATTAAAAGAACCTCAATTAAATACACCAGCAAGGACGCATCTGTGGGGAGTCAGGGATTCAGAATGAAGATGGGGAATAGAAAGAGAATAAAATAAAATTAGGAGGACCCAGAATGCAGAAGAAGAAAAAGCAAAGCCAACAGAGCGTGATTAACCAGTATTCACCTGAGAAAGGGTATTTCTATAGCAGTTTCTGTATATGTCATGTGTTTTGTTTTTGCAAAAGTCTCATTTTCCAAAACAATAATAACATGAATTTTTTAAACCTCTGTGCTTCCCACAGGTTTGGCACCCAATATTTGGGGCTTGAAAAATATGTATTAACTGAAAGTCTGCTATGGACAAATAGAGTTACTTGAGGGAAGTCCTCACAGTAAGATGAGTTTTCTAACTCTAATCAGCTCTGCTTAAACTATTACCCAGGCAAGAAAAGCACTGGGTTTATGAGTAAGCTCAGCTTCAACTCTCAGCTCTGTCTATTGTGAGACCTTGGGCAAGTCACTTTGCTTTTTTGAGTTTCATTTCTCTTTATCTGCTCCTTGCCCATTCTCTCTCCCAATTGACCCACGTGATGAAGCTATTCTGGATGTCTTGCAATTGACCAAAAAAAACACCATCTGATACCTCCATGTTTTTGCATGTTTAGGTTTCTCTGACTGAAATGCCCATCACCCCTCATCTCACAAGTATCTTTCAAGCCAGTTCAAACCTCACTTCTACTACAAAGCTTCCCTCCTCTCTGCTCTCATTGCATCTGGGCTAGACCTCATTTAACAACATTTTTCAAATATCATTTTGATTACATGAAAGCATAGTTGTTTTCCACATAAGAATATAAACATGTACAGGGCAGGCTCTATATCTCATGCATCTTTATTATCCTGAAGTCCAAAACAATGCCTAGTACATAGAAGGTATTCAATAAATGTTGATAATCATAAGTAGCTTTTTCTGGGCAACTATCGACAGTCATTTGACTTCCCAGAACTTACTATCTCCTATGCAAAATGGAGCAAATAATATTTCACAGTGCAGTTGTGAGAATTAAATAAAAGCAGAAAGACACATACTCTCAGAGTGGGAAGTAATCTCAGGGGTGGTTTGTCAAATCATGCAATAGAACCAGATACTTCATAGTTGTGCATGCCCAGCATCTCCTAAGGTAGCTCAGTTCCATTTCTGGGCAGTTCTGGCTCTTAAAAAGGAGTTGAAATATGTCTGGGTGAATGAAGCATTTTATTCAGTGATATCTAACAGAGACAGCATTACCAATGAGTGGGGAAAGTACAGTGCTACCTCTGTTAGATATCATACTACTGAATGAATGAAGTGGGTGCAGGGACACACTGGGAATGGACTAGCTGTAATTTTCATCTTCCATCACGCTGTGTGTAGCCTATGCATTTACAGCACTTGGGGAAATAAGCTCACCTACAAAATATTCAGGTGTTTTTCCACTTAAAATGTGCTCTTTTATTTAATTTGTATGATTCTCATGAGAAACATTTCAAAGAATTTAATGTATTTCCCTGCCTATTGCCACAGAGGGTGTGGATTACCCTTTAACCAGGCTATAGAAATGGAGGACTACATTGATTTTTAAAATAGTAATGTTCTCAGGGCTTTTGAAATGTGTGGAAGAAGTTTTCCTTGTAATAAGTGACCCTAGTCTGCTCTGTCTGCTATAATTGTGTCAGCTTCTAATAAATCCTTCCTGACCCTTTCTGAATGTCTTGCTTCTGCTTTGCATAGGAAGCACCACCCCAAAGATTGCTAGTGATGTTGTAAAGTAAGGACAAATAGAATCACTCTCTCTGAGGCTCCTCTTTGAGCAAAAGCGTTTTGTGCTATTTAGTGGCTAGATTCTCATTTCCTTCCCGTTGGCTATTATACTGGGCAGACGGGTTTACATAATACTTTATTGTGATGGTATGCCCCAACCCAGATCCATCTTTGCCCTTCTTTGCCTTGTTTTTATTTTGGAATTCCTGAGATCATATAGGTTCTCCTGTCAGCTGGATTTCATTTGAGTTTGGTCAACCGGAGGGACCAGGAGGATATCGGAGAATAGGAGGAGAGGGACATTGACATGATAACATCTATTTCTTCCCTTTTCTGGGCCATGTTTCCTGGCAGGGGCTCTATCCTCCATGACCAGCACTCATGCCAGTTGGCCCCTCTTCCAAGGCTTCAGGTCTCACTGGCTCTGTTCATACCATTCCTTCCCTTAGTCCTTTTAAGCTCTGGCATGGTAACAGTTCCCCGTGCTGCTAGTATCTAGGTGCCTCATCATCCCTTCTTAATTCCTTTAGTGCTACTCACATCTCTGAAGTCAGCTCTCCATTAAAGACTCTTGAACCATCTTGGTGGGTTCTGTTTCCTGCTAGCCTCTGGCTGAATCACTCAATCATTCAAGCATTATTTATTGGGCACATTCTAGGGGTACAATATTGGTGATATGGTAGTGAACAAGGCAGATATGAGTCTTGCCTTTATGCAGCCTAGATCTAGTAAAGGAAAATAGACTCTGAGCCAGTAGTTGTGAGTTTGCTAAGCATTTTAAGAGGCAGCGTAGAGAGCTTTAGGGGTTTGTCATTGAGCAAACAGGCTTCAGGTGGGAAAATGTAGTCATCTATTTATACAACTGAAATAAAGTCATTCTCCCCCAGTTTTCTCTTGCCATGGCTCTCCACAGACAATAGAGTTTCCATCTCCCAGATCAAATATTAACACAGGAAAACGATCATCCCATTTTCCAGAACACTGTCACCTCAAGTTCCAGAGATGTGTCACATAGATCTCATAAGTGACAGCAAGGGAGGAGGGCAGTACACATGTGTCCTGAAGGGAGGAGGGGAGACCAAGATGAATTAAAACTAGAAATGGCCTGAAGTTTTTCCGTCCCAAATTTGATGTCATTATATTCTTCCAAATACTTCCTATCATTTCTCTCCTGCTCCCAAGAGAATACTCCATGTAACATAAAATAATAACACTAAATCTAAAGGTAAAAGGAAAGACATCATTACCAGATTAATACATCATGAAAAAAAATTCACATTTCTGATAGATACTTAACAATGCATTGGTGATTAAATTAATTGTACGTGGCGAGCAGAAAGATAGCTCTTTAATGCATATTAAATATTAACAATTTGAGATAATAGGAGTCTGCATGTCTCCCCTTTACAGCTTCCTTTGTCAATGAAATGTACTTTTGTGCAGAAGAAAGAGATAGTTTGGAATGTGATAGTCTTACCCAATGAGGGCCAGTGTAGCTCCCTGCAATACCAGAACCACCGGCAACCAGGCTCATCATAAATGACCGAAACCAAATGGATTCAGGCAGCCATGCTGACTATGGAGTTAAAAACTTTTCTATATCAAGAGTCTGAATGCCAACTAAATCAAAACCTTTCAAGGCAAATCAAAGGGCCAGCAGCTCTCTCCCTGCTTCTGCCAAAGGCTTTGTTTTGCCATTTCCTCCCAGTGCCATCAGGGGCTGGTGGCTGCTGTGGTTAAGTTGGGCCCCATCTGAGGACATCCATCCATGTTCCATTATCCCTGGAAAGTCAGCCCATCACCTTTACATTAAGAGATTGGGGTGGTGGGGGAGTGGGGGCAAAAAGAAGCAAAACAAACTGACTGCCAAGCCAGCTATGATGTCAGCATGAATTAATGTTTCCCACAGGCATGCTAATCAGCTCCATGACATAATAACGGCTTCTATTACACCGGTGGGACTTCAGAGTTATTCCAAAGATAACATAACACAACACTTGAAGCCCCAGGAAACTTCCATCATGCTTTCAGATGTTTTATAAAGTTACCAATCTTTTCATTGCTGGGGAAACAAAAAAAGCTGAAAGGAAACAGAATATTGAATTTGGGATGAATCAGGGTTGGAAAGTGATTTCATTACAAATTCCAAATGTTCAAAGAGATAGTGGCAATTAAAAAGCTGCCAGCGGTCGCCATTTAAAAGCGGCTCTGTGGCAAGCTTTTCTCAAGCAGGCAGATGGGCATCATTTCCAGTGTGGAAAACAATTAACATCTAAGTCAGTATGGAAGGTGTTGTGCCGAATAGTGAACAAATGAACTCATAAAAAGGGTGTAGGCAGGAGGGTGTGGTCATCAAGATTTGCTTCTCTCTTCTGACCTCTACCAGATATTTGTCTTTGGGCCGATTATTTAATATCACTGAGACTCAATCCCTTGTCTATAAAATGGGAATGATGATATCCTCCTCCACAGTAGAGGGAGGAACTAAACAGGGAATGTATTCACAGTACAGTGTCCAACTGGACAGCCGGTGAACACACCTATTACTGCCACGATCATTCAACATTTGGGATTATTGGGCAATAAAACATGCTATTTCTACAACTAAGGAACACTCTTCACTGCATGGGTCCCTGTTGTCCCAAGGGATTCACACGTATTACCTTTTAAACACACCCAATTCAATGTGCTAGGTACTATGATGCCTAATTTACAGATGATGAAATTGAGGCCCAGAGATGCTTAAGCTACCTGCCGAAGATCACACAGACAAAAGTATCAGAGTTGGAACTGGAACCTGTGCCATGAGGCTCTGATCTGCACTATTTTTTTTTTTTTTTTTTTTTTTTGGAGACAGAGTCTCGCCCTGTTGCCCCAGCTGGAGTACAGTGGCACAATCTCTGCTCATTGCAACCTTTGACTACCAGGTTCAAACAGCTCTCCTGCCTCAGCCTCCCAAGTAGCTGGGAGTACAGGCACGTGCCACCACGCCTAGCTAATTTTTGCATTTTTGTTAGAGACGAAGTCTCGTCATATTGGCCAGGCTGGTCTCGAACTCCTAACCTCAAGTGACCTACCCACCTTGGCCTCCCAAAGGGCTGGGATTACAGGCATGAGCCACTGTACCCAGCCTGGTCTGCACTCTTAACCACTACTTTCTACATACATATATACAGAGAGAACACACACACATACCCTCACACACGGGCATACAACACACACACACAGGTACCACTTGCACACAGGCACACACATGCACGTGCTCACTACTCACGCACAGCCTGGAACAAATCCTGTAGTTCTCTAACCCTCTATTGTGATGATGCTGCAGTTGGACCTACCTGGGTGTGAGGCCCAGCAACTTCACTTACTCAGGATGACCTTGTGTAAGCCATGTGCCCTGTGTGGGACTCAGTCTTTGATAAGTGTCACAGGTATAGTCACAGAACTGACCCCTCAAAGTGTTGTTGCAAGGGTTAAATGAGGTGATATGACATCTATTAAGCACTTAACACAGTGCTTGAAACACCTGATACATACCTGATAAATTTACCTGTCATTATTATTACAAACACATAAATATTAGACATTGAAAGAGCATCTCTGTCTCTGTCTCCCTCCCTGTCTCGTGCACACACACACACTCACACTCACACTCACACACACAGAGTGCAGGGTCAATCTTAGGCATGTCCAGGATTGTGGTTTCTAGGAGCAGACTTACCAGGCACAGCTATCTATGCCAACCAGGATTCCCTCATAGCATTTGACAGTTACTGAGAAAGGATTGAAGAGACACTGCCGCCCTTTGTGATCCCAAATGTCCCTCTGGCTCGCAGAACCTCTCCGCGTTCCTATTTCGGCAGCCTCCAGCCCATACGGTGTGCCACCAGTTCTCAGGCATGACCCGCAGCCAGGCTCCAGCAGTGAGATACAGCCCTTGGCTTGGATCCAGCCTGGAGGGTGAGATTTCCAAGCACCTAGAACTATATAGAGACACTCAAGAATGAGGATGACAAGGGGGTTGTCATGACCCCTCTGCAGCCCACTGACCCCATATTCTGAGGGTTTCCTACCAAAGAAGGAAGCCTTAAGGTTTGTCCACTTAAATACTGCTTCTCTCAGCCCATGGCTGGCAGGCCTCCGTATTTGTTTGGGGAGGAGCACTAGACACCTGCTTTACATCCCTTTACCCCTTTACTTGATGAAAAGTGCAGCCCGAAGGAAAAGCAGTCCCATCTCCCATGGGTGTTTCTGTCAGTGCTGTGAGGAAGATGGTGTCTGATTGGATCCAGTACTTATGAAACCTGTCACTCACAGCTGCCCTCTGGGCTTCCAAGGGGCTTATTCTGTGGACCCACTTCTGAAACCAAAAATCTAGATGTGGAGAAAGGACAAAAGGGGTAAGGAATGAAGGAGAGAAGCAGGAGGCCAGATAAGAGAGCAGGAAGGGCAATGGAAGAGAAAAGAAGTTAGTTGGGAGGTCAAGGCAGGCAGATCACGAGGTCAGGAGTTTGAGACCAGCCTGACCATCCTGGTGAAACCCCGTCTCTACTAAAAATACAAAAATTAACCAGGCATGGTGGTGCGCACCCGTAATCCCAGCTACTCAGGAGGCTGAGGCAGGAGAATTGCTTGAACCCAGGAGGTGGAGGTTGCAGTGAGCCGAGATCGTGTCATTGCCCTCTCGCCTGAGCAACAGAGTGAGACTCTGTCTCAAACAAAAAAAAAAAAAAAAGGAAAAGAAAAGAAAGGAAGTTAGGAGGAAAAAAATCAGGCATATTTCTTTTTTTCTTTTTTTTTGAGATGGAGCCTTGCTCTATCACCCTCTCACCCAGGCGGCAGTGCAGTGGTGCAATCTCGGCTCACTGCAGCCTCTGCCTCCTGAGCTCAAGCAATCCTCCTGCATCAGCCTCCTGAATAGCTGGGATTACAGGAACCTGCCACTACACCCAGCTAATTTTTAGTAAAGAAGGGGTTTCACCATGTTGTGCAGGCTGGTCTCAAACTCCAAATCAGACATACTTCTGAAAGAAAATGCTACAGTGTCTCTAACCATGGCCTTGGTTGTTACCCAGTTAGCTTAGTTTATTTGTGGCTCTTCCAGTAAATGAAACCAATTACCAGCTACAATTTGCCTCAGAATTTGCTGATACCTTCAAGTGAAGAATCTTGACTAACCTGGTTTACTTTTTGCCTCTGGCAATTTAATAATGTGTATGCCAGGTGGTTTCCTTGACTCATTTACTTTCTTCCAATTGTTTAGAAGAGACAGAATTGGGGAGGAAAAAAAGGTTAAATTAAAGAAACCAACTTTATGCATTTGCCTTTAGTGGTAACCAGCTTTTCTGAAGCTGAACTGGATTTGATACATAATACTGAATCTATAGATAGTTACGGAACGCTGCGCCTAACTGGAAACCCCACAGTCACAGCCTAGTCCTCAAATTGCTTGCAATCTAGAGGAGAAAAGAAATTCAATATAGGTTGGTAAATGTAGTACTACACACATCTGGTAACCAGCTCACCTCTGCTTTGCCTTACTTCTGACTCTAGCCAGGATTGGGTGGACAAGCAGGTTTAATCTCATTTCAGTCTAACAACCTGAGTGTCACACAGCTTCACTTTCTGCCCTTGGGTGACCTCAACATTGCAGAAACCCTGGAGAGCTGGCTCAGGCCATGAGCCTGAACAGCTAGAAAGTACAAGATGAACAACTCCTGGGGCAACACTCAGCCCAGGGGGAGTGAAGCAGCAGATGAGTGCCTCATCTCCCAGGTTCAGATGGCCATGCTTGAGGCAATCCATACACTTTGCAGGAGGGCCCAGAAGAATCAAACTCCAGAGTGGTCACCTCGATCGTGCGTCTTATTATTGCTTTCCTTCCTCTCCCAGTTTGCTTTCCTGGCTTCCTCACTCCTACACCCTAGACCCACTTCCCTAATAAACTATCCACACCTGAGTTCTTATCTCAAGGTTTTGCTTGTAAGGGATCCCAAATCAAACATGATGATACAGGAGTTCCTTCTAGAGGCATCAAGCCTAGTGATAGAGGCCTGGAAGGAGGCATCCTTGGTAATGTGTAACCCAAACACTGAATATTGAGTGGGCATTAGCCAAGTAGAGAAGTAGGGAGAGGAGAGAGATAGAAAAGTAACCCATGCCGAAAGCAAAGCTGGGAGCTAGAAAGAGCATGCCACGTTTAGGGATATGGCAATCAGTTTAGACAGAAAGTCAGCTTGCTCAAATTAGAGGAATATATTTGTAGAATCAGATCAAAGAATTTTTCGCTGTCCTTGATGACAAACCCAAGAGCTACCTCTTTGGCATTACAAATAATCGCATGGGCTGTGGCCAATGATGGTCTTTTTCAAAAGCACGTGGCAGATTGTGAAAAATGTGCAAGATAGTCTTTTGTCTGGCACGGGCTGGCCTTTGGGTTGCTGGGGCAGAGAAAGCAAGTGAAGGCTGTGGTACACAGGGCTGAAACTCTGTGAGGCTTAGTTTATTCACCTGTAAAATAAGCCCTTATGTTGCTAGCAGAGCTGAGTGGCTGGCACCCATTTGGTCATAAGGCAGGGTGTCAGTATAACCAACCCAGTTGGGAAAAATCAACATTTGGCCAAACCTTTTTTGACCAAGATGACAGACGATATCTATCCAGCCATGTCTTGGAAACCTAGCTATAAACAGCTTCCAACAAGTAAGATATTCCATTTTAACACAGCAGGGCCAGGGAAGGGCATGGGGTCAAAAGGCAGAGGGGCTGGAAACATAACTGTACATTCTGACATTAAATGAATTACATGGAAATTATATGCAAATCATTGTGTAAATGTGGCATATGTTGTTTTCGAGTTAACAGCTTGGACACTTTCAATAATTACAGCATTTTTCAGAGTGAATTAAGAGCCCCAATAAACTATGTTTAGGAGCCACTACAGATGAACAGGATTTAATGATCTTTGTTTTTCATTTTAAGTGGCTCAGGTTAAGAGAGAAACTTGACATTTTCTCTCTCAGTCCTATAAAGGCCACTATATATTATACCATATTCTTTGGATGACAATGACAATCTATGACAATTAATAAGCACGTTAATTTCAAAAGCCTTTGAAAGTATGAACTTCTCAAGAGAGCATTGCTTTATCTTATTTTATCATTTTGTACCTGTGAACAGATGTAAACGATTAAAATGAAATATCCTTCTCTCTGTTGCATTATTCTTCCATAATTTAAGAAAAAAAAGCCATACATCACACAGTAAGATGTCCTTCCGTGATACCATTATTCCTTCATACAGTGCTTTCTCCTGAAACACCCTATTTCTTCATCTAAAAAGAAGACATCAGATTTCCCATTCTTTCTTCCTCCCTCCTGCAAAATTTCCTCACAATGTTTATTTTCTTCTTTTTAAATTTTAATTTATAATTTTTTGGGGTATATAAATATGTACCATATATGTACATATTTATAGGGTACATACAATGTTTTGATACAAACATGTAATACAAATGTTTATTTTTCAAGGAAATTCAGCCACAGCCTAGGCTAGGTAGGTGGAGCTTGTGAAAAACAAGGCTTTCAATTTCCTTTGCAGACCTTCATTTCTGGGAATATTTTGGACTAGATAACCCGAAGAATCTCTGGTTACAAAACCCAGAGGAATGCTGGATGATATATAATGAACATCCTTTTAAGTGCAAAGCTGAGCTTCAAAAAAAAAATTCAGGGAAATCCCCAAAGGCTTAAAACAAAGAAGCATTTGAAGTCTTGAGGGTTATATGAGAACTGATGCTGCAGCTGTCCCAGGATGGGGTTCATGGTTGCCAAGCAGGGAAAATAGGAGCTTAGGCTTTAACAACCACACTGGGATAGGAGTTCATGCTTTCTGTATACATCAAGCCAGGACACTCAAAGAGCTACACCCACAGTGACAGAATGGATGAGGAAATATTCTCTCTAGCAAAGAAAGATAAAGAAGCTTGACTGTCTAGACCTAGGCCTGCATGGAAAAACTGTAAGTAACTCCCATGAGAATTCAGAACTACAAGATTGCTTTTACTCTGTTTAGGGTTCATCTGGAACCCACAAGTTGAGTAGTCTCAACTGAGAATATCCCCAGGGAAACCTGGCAGATAAAAACAAGCATACTAGAAGGATATACTCCCACACCAGCCCCAACAAGATTCCCACACATAAAGCCCCACTAAAGATGAGGTCACAACACAAAATTATAAAACACGGAAAGGAAAAGTCAGCCTCTGTTGCACACAAAATGTTGTGCTTCAAGGTCTCTCCTCCAGCAGCCAGAGATAAATAGGCTGATGACTTAAAAAGAGATTCATCTCATCACCACCTGGATATGCAAACCCTGCCAACTGTTTACTCCCCTCATAAAGATGGTTTCTGCAGAAGCACCCTTTATAATCTCCATGTGAAGAGTCAGGCAAAGACAGATAAGAAGAAAAACTCTCCTGTTTCTCACTGTGGATAGAAAGGTAACCATGAGCCCCAAGTCCCCAAATCCTTCAATGTTGGGCTCACTGCCAGCTTGGAAGTCCAACTCTCTGGACTCAGTGCAGCATTTAAGAATTGAATATGTTGCCCCTCCAAGAGCATTCCAACTGAAACATAAAATCATGAATTTATAGTGATGGAAGTTTACGCAGGACAAAAGGCATTTTGGGTAGGACTTCTGTCATGGAAATAAGGCCACAGAAGCAACTGACCTAATAAATAAGGAAAAGACAAATTTGGGGAAATGCAGGTTCCTGGGCGAACTGAGTGATGGGTCCTATGAGTGTGACCCTAATAATTCACACTCTCTATTGAGGAGCCTTCAGTGAACACCCACTCTATTTCAAAATAAACCCCACCTCCTAGCCTATTTTTAAGGATCTTGATGGTTT
Source organism: Cebus imitator (assembly GCF_001604975.1). Lineage (NCBI taxonomy): Eukaryota > Metazoa > Chordata > Mammalia > Primates > Cebidae > Cebus > Cebus imitator. Next base: position 929,526 of record NW_016107378.1, on the reverse strand, counting down.
TGCTCCAATCTACCACTTTTTGATTTTGCTTCAATCTACCATCTTTCAAGGATCTAGGCAAGCCGGACACTTGCTGTTTTCCAAACTCAGGTTGTACTCCTCCACCCTCTGTTGGGAATACCTGTCTCTTTGCCTCTCCCTTCCCACTCCCACATCCACATAGTCAAGGGCTACTATTCCTCAAAGTTAGCTCAAATGCCTCTTCCTCCAGGAAGTCTTCCTGATCCCCACTCAAGAAGTGACCTTATTTCCAGACTTTTTCATGTTCCATCTTCTATTATAGCTGCAGACTGTTACTTATGAAAGTTGAGGCCTTAGGAAAATATATGTTGAATAATTTCAAGATGCCTGTGAATGAATTACCACAAGGCAGAACCTGTACAAGAGTGTAAACACCAACCTACCCTTATGTCCTTCTGCACATAATTTTCTGCAAGCCATAAATTAGTAAAGTGTTGAGAAAGGCAATGTTTTCAACAGGTCAGTCATTTGAGTACCAGCTTTAAATAGTTTGTCTAACTGCATGTGATCCTATTATTTAGCATTTTTTCTTTACATTGATTCACTTTTAAGAATCTAGATAGATATATTTTAAAAGGAAATTTCTTTATCGCTACCATAAACAGGAAATTAATATCACATGGAATAAAAAGAAAGTCACCACAGAAAACAAATATAGGTATAAAAATAACAATATGATTAAATTCTAGTTGTTCATAGTTGCCTGCCCAAAGCTCTGTGCTAGAGGCTGCTCTCTTTTTATTAAAAAGGGAAATTAACAAGTGTTACACAGGCGTGAGAGGCTCAACACCAGCAAACTAAGAGTTCTTGCTTCATGTGAACAATAGTATTAAAGAAATATACGAGAGGAAATATCATTTTTAAAAAATTTAACTTTAAGTTCTGGGATACATGTGCAGAATGTGCAGGTTTGTTATATAGGTATACACATGCCATGGTGATTTGCTGCACCTATCAACCCATCATCTAGGTTTTAAGCCCTGCATGCTTTAGGTATTCATCCTAATGCTCTCCCTCTCCTTGCCCCTTACCCCCTGACAGGATCTGGTAAGCGATGTTCCCCTCCCTGTGTCCATATGCTCCCGTTGTATCCAGAATCTACAAGGAACTTAAACAGATTTACACACAAAAAAGAAACGACCCCATCAAAAAGTGGGCAAATTATATGAACAGATACTTATCAAAAGAAGACATTTATGCGGCCAACAAACATATGAAAAAATGCTCATCATCACTGGTCATTAGAGAAATGCAAATAAAAACCACAATGAGATACCATCTCATGCCACTTAGAATGGCAATTATTAAAAAGTCAGGAAACAATAGATGCTGGTGAGGCTGTGGAGAAATAGGAATGCTTTTAAACTGTTGGTGCGAGTATAAATTAGTTTGACCATTATGGAAGACAGCGTGGTGATTCCTCATGGATCTAGAACCAGAAATACTATTTGACCCAGGAATCTTATTACTGGGTATATACCCGAAGGATTATAAATCATTCTACTGTAAAGACAGATGTATACATATGTTTATTGCAGTACTATTTACAATAGCAAGTACTTGGAATCAACCGAAATGCCCATCAATGATAGGCTGGATAAAGAAAATGTGGCACAGGTATACCATGAAATACTTTGCAGCCATATAAAAAGAATGAGTTAGTCTCCTTTGCAGGGATATGGATGAAGCTGGAAGCCATTATTCTCAGCAAACTAACACAGGAACATAAGACTAAAGACTGCATATTCTCACTCATAAGTGGGAGCGGAACAAAAAGAAAATCTCTTAGTCACCACTGATTCAAAGTTACTTTCTGTGTTGCCTGGGGAGGCCCTAAAATTTTCTCGCATTCTTCTAGTGGAGCGTGTTCAACACTTTGGTTTGGGGGTGGGCATGTATATGGGAGAGGGCATTGGCTTTGGAATAAGTGAGATGCTAACTTGAACCCCAACTGTCTCATTGAATGGAGGCGCGATCTTGGGAAAGTATGATGTCTCCAAGCCTCAGTTGTCTCATCAGCAAGATAAAGATGATACAACCTGCTTTTAGAGGGTTGCCAGGAACTTGAACATGAAGTCCTCCAGTGGAGAACCTACAGCATGGTAGGGTGTTAATAAGCTTGTTATTGGTTTTCCCTGTGGTATTTGGGCCCAGTTAAAACAACTTGCCATCCAAAAGATCCAAGGTTAGAAATCAACCTCTTGATTATTTCATAAGAAAATCTCCATTGCTTTAGAATGTAGATACACAGTACCAAATATTAGACTGAGGAAAAAACCTTGAAGTGCATTCCTCATGGAGTTTTCCTGATCTTACAACATTTCATTCTTTTCTTTTGCCCAGTAATAGTACAGAAGGCCTCAGACTAGCATAATGTAATAGTGGAAAATGGTATTTTTAAGGGCAGTAAAAATGGAGATTGAGGAGTTAAAGGAATATATTGCTTCTTATCATTCTAATTAGTTGTATAAAAAACTAGAAAAAGAATTTTAAGGAAAAGAAAAACAACCATGACACAATAACTAAGAAAAGAAAATTGCAGTTATACAAGAGGCACACAAAAATATAATTTACATTGGATAACACTGCCATCCTCTGTGATATTGAGATGATCCACTTAAACATTAGTCTATTTGACTTTTTTATAGTCAGCATCAGTCAATTCCCTTTGAAAAGGAAAATCAAATTCTTATAGACCTACAAAAATCTCAAGGGCCTAAGGACCCAGTTTAAGAAATGCTGTTTGGGGAGCATGAGAAGCTATTAAATTAAAATAGGTTTGCTGCTAGTGGTGAAATGGATGGTCAAGGGCCTTTTCTTAATGTGTCTCTTAAAGGACGGGATTCTACATGCTGCAAATGGAAAAATCACAGTACTGGAAAATCCAGACCCCACGGCCTGACCTTGGCCAGTTTCTGACTGCCCATGTGACCTTGGGCAAATCCTTTAACATACTTCAGCTTACATTTCTTCACCTGTAAGAAAAGACTGGTCATTTTTAGTAGGTGACACTCTAAGTTCCTTTTAACTATAAAATTATGTGAAACTTATTTTAATTGTGTTTTTGTTGAGCAGTTCATGATGTGTGAAGATTTTCAGAGCTATCCATGTTTGTTATAAAAGCAGAGGTGTGGAACACTGATGAATGTAAGTGCTCCCTGGTCCCAGAGTGAGCACAGCTTAAGAATTGCTGCTCTTAGGACACCCGAGCAGAAAATGAGGGTATGTTGGAGAATGAGCCAGATTCTCTCATTAGACTTGACTCTGTATTCTTTTCTTTCGGTTAAACACCCGATAATGTTTCATTTAAACATCTCTACCTGGTCTCATCTACTAGAATGAAGAGAGTTATGTTCACACACAGTCCAGACCTCAGAGAGGTGCAGACCTAAGATGTCACTGTAGTGGTGGCCAGGTGATTAGCTGCCACCACAAGGACAGGTGAATCTAAAGGTCAAGATGGATGTCCCAAACAGACCATATGCCCATGGCTTTGGCAGCTAGCTCTATACAGCAATATTTGCTTTTTTTTTTTTTTTTTTTTGAGACGGAGTTTCGCTCGTTACCCAGGCTGGAGTGCAATGGCGCGATCTTGGCTCACCGCAACCTCCGCCTCCTGGGTTCGAGCGATTCTCCTGCTTCTGCCTCTTGAGTAGCTGGGATTTTAGGCATGCACCACTAAGCCCGGCTAATTGTTGTATTTTTAGTAGAGATAGGGGTTTCACCATGTTGGCCAGGCTGGTCTCTAACTCCTGACCTCAAGTGATCCACTCGCCTCTGCTTCCCAAAGTTCTGGGATCACAGGTGGAAGCCATGGTGCCCAGACAGTGGCATCATTTTTAATCTCCCCAATTCCTAATATAAAACTGAGCAACTAGATGGAAAGAACAAAAGCCTACAGACAATATTTATAATTAAACTATGTTTCAAATATTCCCAAGAGCCCCACAATATAAGCAGGTGAAGACAAAGGAAGAACAAGCACTAGACCTACATGGTGTCAGTGCCTATTCAGGAAGAAGCAGAGAGAAGCAACAGGGTGTTAGATGAGCCTGGAAACAGAAGACGCTTAAAATGGCCAAGTATTTGCTAGACTAACAGGAGCATAGCAGCTAAGACTCTAAGGGGTTTTGCTCAATCCCAAAATGGGCGAGTGTGAGAGGTCCACAGTAAGAACTGAAGGGGCTGGAAGAGTCTAGCTCCACTCAACTTCCAACACTAGCATGTCAGGACTCCTGTCTAGGAGAGGACACCACACTGAGGAAGCACTGGTAGAAACAGAACCAAAATGAAATAGGAGAGAGTTCATGGAGACAAAGGATTAACATCCAAGTGAAAGCATGGAGAAGGCAGATCAGGAAATGTCAGAAAGTAAGTGATATGATTTGGCTCTGTGTCCCCACCCAGACCTCATGCTGAATGGTAATCCCCATGTGTCAGAGGAGGGACCATGTGGGAGGCGAATGGATCATGGGGGTGAATTTCCCCCATGCCATTCTCGTGATACTGAGGGAGGTCTCGCAAGATCTGACAGAATAAAAGTGGTGGTTTCCCCTGTGCTCTCACTCTCTCCCGCAGCCATGTGAAGAGGTGCCTGCTTCTCCTTTCACCATGATTATAAGTTTCCCGAGGCCTCCCCAGCCATGCAGAACTGTGAGTCAATTAGACCTCTTTTTTTAATAAATTGCCAAGTCTCAAGTAGTTCTTCACAGCTGAAAACAGATTAGTGTGAAAACAGACTAATATAGTAAGCCATCATAGTTCTCAATACTACAGAAAAACAACAGAAGGGGAAATCTCTAAAGCAAGGGTGTCTAATCTTTTGGCTTCCCTAGGACAAATTAGAAGAAGAATTGTCTTAGGCCACACATAAAATGCACTAACTAAAAATAACTGATGAGCAAAAAAAAACCCTCAAAACCAAACCAAAACAAAACAAAACAAAAAAACCTAATAATGTTTTAAGAAATTTGTGAAATTTAAGAAATTTATGAATATGTGTTGGGCTACATTTAAAGCTGTCCTGGGCTACATGCAGCCCGCAGGCTGTGGGTTGGACAAGTTTGCTCTAAAGCTGTAAAAGATAACTAAATTATACTCCCTTTCAAAAGTTCAGGAAAGCTAATTTTATGTAAAAATGAGAGGCAGTATTATTGCAAAGAGTATGATGATCAAAAACGTATTGCGGTAAATTCCATATGCAGTTACTATAAGGAAGAAAAAAAGATATAGTACAGCACTTTTACATACAATAAAAGCTTGCCGGAAAAAATATGCTCACAAAATGAATAAACTTCTATTTTACAATAAGACAATATGCAAGATGAAAAAGATAGAAATCAGAATGAGCAAAGCTCAGAAACAAGGCAGCAGAAATAAGAAAAGTAAAAACTTTTTAAAAAATAATTTTCAGAACTGAAAATGCAACGAGAAAGAACACAAGTACAATAAATATGACATATTATAGCTTAAGGTAAATGGATCAAAAAAGAAATGAAGGGAGAGCTCCATTTCTTTCTTTCAAAAGCATTTGAAATAAAGAGACACATATTTAAGCTGAGCAAAGAATATCCAACATATGGATAACAGAAATGTAAAAATGAAAAGCAAAGCAGAGGAAGAAAACAAATACTAAACATTATAACTCAAGAAAACTTTCCTGGAGAAAAAAATATTCGAAATGATAAATCGAAAGAGTAACTGCACACCTGACAATAGTGACCCAAAACTACCAATATCAAGACTCAGTCTAGCAAAATGATTGAACTTAAAAGGGAAAAGGAAAAAAATGCGGAAGCATGAAGGAAAGAAGAATGGAAGGATGGAAGGAGAAAATTCTTTAGCTATCTAGAAAAGAAAAGACAAAGAGACCATAAGAGAAAGAAAATGAGACATCTGATATCTCAATGACAACACTTTATGTTGATGAGCCTGGAGTATCTTGTTGAAGCAGATATCAAGAGAACTTTCAAAGGCTGGGGTCATGTGAAAATGACTCAAGAGCCAACTTTGAAGAGGCCAACTATGGGACAATTTAAGCTTCAAAAGGATAAAAGATTCAACTGAATAAATTCCATCAACTATGTTTAATTCATGAGCTCATAATGACATTTTCTAAATAAACGCTTTATTTTAGCATAGTTTTACTTTACAGAAAAATTGTGTAGATAGTCCAGAGAGTTCCCATATTTTCCACATCCAGTTTCCCCTATTATTAACAGTTTATATTAGTATGATATATTTGTTATAATTCCATTTGTGACCATTAATGAATCAATATTGACATATTATTTTTAACTAAAGGCCATTACATGGAATATCTCTCCATTTATTTAGATCTTCTCTGATTTATTGGTGTGTTACAGTTTTTCCCATACAAATCCTTTTCTTGTCTCTCTCTCTCCTCCTTTTCTTTCTTCCTCCCCTCCCTCCCTCCCTCCCTTCCTTCTCTCCTTTCTTCTTTTCAGTCCTCAATTTATTTCTTTCTCTTTTTTGATGACAATTTACATTGATACTTTAAAGTAGCACTAATTGGTCACCTTTAGGATGATACAAATCCAATTTGTCATCTTGAAAATTAATAAACCTAGAGGAAGAATTAAGACTTTATCCCACATCAAGCCTTTAGCCCACCTTTCAGATATAAACTGTGCCACTGGGCAATCAAGTATAGATGACGGGAAGCATTTTTTAATATTTGTATTTCAGTTAAATATAAAAATGATAGAATCAAAATAATACCATTTTGCAAACCCAAATAATGAAAGGCTCTCACCATTGAGTGATTACTAGTATCACAAAAGAGAGAGATGCACATTCACTTGCTTCCTGATGAAAGAACACACCACAAGCTGTATGCTTCCTAAACAGATCAGACCTGCAGCCCATGAAATCCAGAGTAGGCACTAGTGGCAGAGACAGGAACACACTAAACTGCACCTTATTTGCAGTCAGCCAAATCTATAGGAAACACTAAGGTCAAATGTCTTAGGTTCTTCAGCAGAAATAGTTAAGAAGAAAAAAGGACACAAAAGAATCTGTAGATTAAGAGACTTTAAACGTGTAAAATTTATTTTAAAATGAGCAAGACTAAAGTGCAGTGACAGCAGGGCACCGTGGCTCACACCTGTAATCCCACGTTAAGAGGCCAAAGTAGGCAGACCACCTGAAGTCAGGAGTTCGAGACCAGCTTGACCAATGTGGTGAAATCCCATCTCTACTAAAAATACAAAGTTAGCCAGGTGTGGTGGTGCACACCTGTAGTCCCAGCTACTCAGGAGGCTGAGGCAGGAGAATAGATTGAATCCAGGAAAGGGAGGTTGCAGTGAGCAGAGATCATACCACTTCACTCCAGCCTGGGCAACAGAGTGAAACTCTGTCTCAAAAAAAAGAACAGTGTCTATGGATGCCCACAAGACTAGTACAACTGTTTTTATTTATTTATTTTATTATTTTTTTGAGACAGTCTCCCTCTGTCCTCCAGGCTGGAGTGCAGTGACACAGTCTCTGCTCACTACAACCTCTGCCTCCCAGTTCCAGCAATTCTCCTGCCTCAACCTCCCGAGTAGCTGGGCTTACAGGCACGAGCCACCACATCCAGCTAATCTTTTGTATTTTCAGCAGAGATGGGGTTTTACCATGCTGGCCAGGCTGGTCTTGAACTCCTGACCTCAAGTGATCTACTGCCTTGGCCTTCCAAAGTGTTGGGATTACAGGCATGAGCCACCATGCCCAGTCATACAACTATTTTTAAAATGCAAGAAAGTGACACTTGTAAGTCAGGATTGTTGGGAAGAAGAATGCTATGATCCGAAGGAACACACAGAGGATTATCCAGGGAGACCGGCAAAGTTAAATTTCTTGATCTGAATAGCAATTGCAAAGATGTTGTCTTACATTAACTCTTTAAACTACATATTTTTTATTTTTCTGTGTCTTATTTTACTTTGAAACAGTTCCTCAAAAATAGAGAGAGAAGAATGTAAATGGCGTATTCTAGTCTTCCAGAAAGCTAGTATCAGTGATAAGCAAGTTACATACACTTAGGAGTCTTGAGTACTAAGTTAAACATTTTCACTTCACCCAGGAGCCTACAGTATTGGATTAGGCTTATATAACGCTTTACAAAACACACACATGCCATCGCTATTCTGAAATCCTGATGGATTCTTTGTTACACTTCACTGTAATGATTATTTAAAGAAATTAGCAAATGGAGGGAAAAAAAATAAAAGAAATTAATACAGAAAAAGACCTCATATTCAGCAGCCTCTCCTCCTGTTTGTGAAAGACCACTCTAAGAGATTTTTCAAAAATCCGACAATGTTGAAAGCGTCTCAAGTGCAGACGATCAGAGCCCTTCCTATGGGATACTTCTTCATAATTGAATCATGCAAACTGCTGGGAAGTTTATACCCAGCCTACATTTTCTATGATGTTAACCTATTATTTCTGGCCCCCTTGTGTACTTATATTATTCTCAAAGATATCTGTAAATAGTCCCTTACCTTCTATTTTACTAGTCAAACAAACATGTACAGGAGAAGTTGAATGCATAAATAGTCTCTGCTTATATATTTGCAGTTCAAAAGACTGGTCCACAAAGGGAAAAAACTAGAGTAGAAATTTTCTCTTTAGAAGCCTTTAGACATTCACAGACGCAGAGACAAAAACATTCATTACAGAGGAAAGAAACAGCAGCTTTATGTGTACTATGGGCAAGGACTACACACTAATTTTTTAAGACCAGTTATTATGTTGCCAGATCTTACAAATGCATAGTCACGTGGATCTTTTCAGAGGTGGCCAGAGCCAGACTCTAGATTTGGGTGGATGATCAATGTCTCTTGAAATGGGTTCATCTTTTGGGTTTGGATTTAATGCAGACCTTTACGAATGCCTTCCATTTTACTGATGGGGAAACTGAGGCTCAGAGAAATAAACATGCTCTCCCAAGATCGAACAGCAAGTCAAAACCAGGATTTGAGAACAGAGTTCTAAATTTGACCTTTCCTATAGATTCTGAACAAAGACAATTTAAAAGATATTTGCCAGATTATCCTGGGATGGGGGTGGCAATAAGGACGAGGAAGTCGTGAAGAATTCCAACAGTAAGGGCTGGACATGGGACATGTCATTCCCTGAGTATCAGGGAATGCAAACTGGGAGCTCCCTAGACTCTCAGAAATGTGAAGACTTAGGAAACACATTTTCAAAAAGAATCCAAGTTTCTACATTTGAGCAATTAGGTCCCTTAGAAGTCCAGGACAGTGGCACTGCAGGAAAACATGCTCAGTGTAACCTCAGGAAGAAACAGATATTAGGCTGAAGGCAAAGGAAGGGGAACACCTTCCCTGTGTGAAGGTACAGTGCCAATAAAGGAATGGCGCCATTCACAGCCGATTCCCGTCCCAGGACCAACCTGAATCTCATGAGATTCGGGGTGGATGTAGTCAAAGCCGGGGGTCAGCCTGCTGCCAGTTGGAATTAGCTGAATGACTGAAAGACAGTAGTTCACCAATCTCTTCCAGTTGCTGAAGACGTTTTTAGTAGTATGCACTACACAATCATGACAGATCTCTGAGAGCACAAACTAAAAAAATAATTTCACCTCTGTCTATACAGCAGAATCTTCCTTCCACTCCCGGGTGTCCAGAAAGTAAAATGTTATCAGTGGGAAAATTGCACATATTAAAATCTTTTCAACTTTCATATTGTTCCAGAAAAAAAAAGGACATAATTTATTTCCCTGTATTCTGTAAGCTGCCAAAATCCCTCTAGGTTGGAACCAAACAGCTGCAATTAGCCAGCTAATTTGGATGAATGAGAGAGGATCTGTCTACCCAAATTACTCAAACAATTGGAACTTTTTAGACCCGGCCCTCAAAACATCAGCGTCAAGTCTACATCTTGGAGGTTATGCTGCCAAAGGAAACTATATATTGCACTATGTATAATAATTTGGGAAGATGGTCTTTTTTCTTATTTTTTGACATGAGATCGATTAGAAACCCACGGCAGAGAATTCCACATGGGTAAGGGAGGAAGAGATCCAATTAAGTAGGAAATGCTAACAAGCTGCTTGAGTGAGCTCTGAGGCATGCAGGGATAGTACATGTCCACAAAGAAAATATTAATTTTAAGCTCAAGGAAAAAATAAAAACCAGGAATTTAGGGGGGGGTTGGAAATAAGAAAAAAGTGTCAGGATATTTATATAAACTGTCATTCCTGTGTTTTCATGAAGGCTCATGCCCTCTAAGCAGTCAATCAACACTCTCTCTGATCACAGCCTTTGCTCTGATTGAGTGGGGAGATGTCAGCCAAGGAGAAAAACATGTGGAAAATCTGTTAACCATGTGTGTCATTCCTGATGTCAACATGTAAGGAAATACGGGAGAGGCCCAGAAATCTGTGCATTTCCATGCTAGCCCCAAGAATGGGTAAAGAGCACTGTTGGCCTTAAGGTATATATATCTATGATGATCATTGTTGTTATGATGATAATGATGAATATACACCAGGTTTAGCGTTAGCCCACCGTACACAAAGCAAGACCAGCTGCTGCATGAAAACTCATGCAACACCAGCAATGCACGTGTAAATAAGGGTTCAGGAATTTAATTTTGCGTTTCTTGCAATGAAGAGCTGAAAATAGGATCTTTCGGAAATACTGGGAGTTAGTTTTGATTTGCTGGTCCCGCTGACAACCCCTTTCCTGACAGGATGCAGAATTCAAGATAGTTTCAGCTAAGAGGTCAATGAGAGCACCTGTAGCAGTTTTGTTTAGGGGCTATGTGTTGGCCCGTGAACCGGGATAGCAGACAGAATGGTGGGCAGTAGTTCACCGGTGAGCTCTGGTTGGAGCTGTATTTGCACTTAGCCTGGGTGATCTTGGATAAGTCGTTGAACCACCTGAACCTTGGTTTCCTGCAGAGTGAAAAGTTTTGCCTAGAGCTCCAATTCCTGTACCATGATACACATACAAATCACCTGGGGATCTTGTCAAAGGCAGATTCTGGGTCACTAGGTCTGGGAAGAGGCCTGTGATTCTGCATTTCTCATGAGCTCCCAGACAGTGCCAAAGCTGCTGGTGCATGAACCGCTGTTCCAGACGCGAGGGCTTAGACGATGTTTACGCAGACACCTGCGGCTCTGAGCAGCACAGCATCCAATGCCGCATTCTCTAATAAGGCACCTGATTTTCTTCTGGAGAGGCACGCTCCTTCTCTCTCAGGACGTTCAGCGGCGACTGATGCTGATCCTAACGCCAAGCTCCGCGGCTGGGCCTATGTGTTAGGCCTCCCTAGTCAAGGTGCTTTTATCTCTGTGACTGGTTCCTATGTGGACACATGACCCATCGCAGGTTAGCATAGCACCCGGCTTTTGCTGCTGCAGCTACTGTGAAAGTGATGTCCTCTTAGCTGGAGTTCCTAAACGACAGCTAGGTAGACACTGGTCAGGGACTTTGAGAAGCCATTTTGTAACATCATGGAAAAGCCTGGCTGAAAACCAAGTTAATACAGAAGAAAGCAAAGCTGAGAGATCTGGTTGTTACCAGATCGGGGTCCCAATCCAGAACCTAGAGAGGGTTCTTGGGTCTTGCCCAAGAAAAACTTAGGGGGTGAGTCAAAACAGTAAAGTGAAAGCAAATTTATTAGGAAAGTAAGGGAATAAAGAATGGCTACTCCATAGGCAGAGCTGCCCGCAGGGCTGCTGGGTGCCCATTTTTATGGTTATTTCTTGATTATATGCTAAACAAGGGGTGGATTATTCATGCCTCCCTTTTTTAGCCCATATAAGGAAACGTCCTGACGTTGCCATGGCATTTGTAAACTGTCATGGCGCTAGTGTGAGTGGAGCAGTGAGGACAATCAGAGGTCACTCTCATTGCCATCTTGGTTTTGGGGGGTTTTCACCGGCTTCTTTACTGCAATCTGTTTTATCAGCGAAGTCTTTATGACTTGTATCTTGTGCTGACCTTCCATCTCATCCTGTGGCTTAGAATCTCTAGCCATCTGGGAATGTAGCCCAGTAGGTCTCAGCCTTATTTTACCCAGCCTCTATTCCAGATGGAGTTGCTCTGGTTCAAATGTCTCAAACACCGTGACATCATTTAGACTCCTAGATACAGCCATGCCTGAAGACAGATATCCTGGCTGCTTCTAATTAAAGTCAGGGCATGAAGATCATACATTTCATCCGCATTTTGAGTATTTTCTCTATCACTTTCTAAAGCTGGACCAGAGGTCAGCAACGTTTTTGTAAAGAGCTAGATAGTAAATATTTTAGGCTTGCAGAAAATACAGCCTCAGTAGGAACTGCTCAGTTTTGCTATTGTAACACTAAAGCAGCCATAGGCAATATATAAATGAATGTCCCAAAAAACTTTATTATAATAGGCATCCAGCTGGCAGGCCAGAGTTTGCCAACCGCTGGTCTAGACAATCAACACAGCTCTGGTTTGTAGTATTTGCCAGTTTCCATGGTCTAAATATCCCACCATGGCTGCATTCATGCTACTAACACAACGCCACTGAGTGGGAAACTGGAAAGAGATAAGCACCAGCTCACCATTATTTGGCATTTCCACCATGCAGATACAAGAGTCACAGCCTCAAAACCGTAGAGAATAGGAAAATGTAGTAAAAACAGTCAGGAAGTGATATGTCTTAAGTACTGACAATTTTTCTAATTGTAAGTTTTCTTTTATGTTTTTTTTTTTTTTTTTTTTTTTTTTTTTTTTTTTTTTTTTTTTTTTTGAGTCAGGGTCTTACTCTGTCACCCAGGCTAGAGTGCAGTGGAGCCATCTCGGCTCACCACAACCTCTGCCTCTTGGGGTCAAGCAATTCTCATGCCTCAGCCTCTCAAGTGGTTGGAATTACAGGTGCGTGCCACTACGCCAAGCTCATTTTTTTGTATTTTTAGTAGAGACGGGGTTTCACCATGTTGGCCAGGCTGGTCTTGAGCCCCTGATCTTAAATGATCCTCCCGCCTCGGCCTTCCAAAGTGCTGGGATTACAGGTGTGAGCCATGGTTCCCGGCCTTACAAACTTCACTTTCTAATAATAGCTTTATCTAACCCAGTTAACAAAATTTCCGAAAATTTAGCACCCGGCTCTTGGGACACAGCACGAGCTGGCTCTAGTGTACCACTGCACCCTCTGTATTTTTAAATACAGTCAGGCACCACATAAGGATGTTTTGGTCACTGACAGACCATGGATACAATTGTAGTCCATGTAATAGGGTGTACCATATAGCCTAGGTGTGTAGTAGGCTATACCACCTAGGTTGTGTAAAGGCACTCTACCATATTTGCACAATGACCAAATCGCCTAACTATGCATTTCTAAGAACATATTCCCATCTCTAGGCAATGCGTGACTGTAGTTCAAAAGTGAAAACAGAGGAGCCAGGGTCCAAAAATATCACAATAGTAGATCAAAGTTTGAAAAGGGATTAACAGCATCTTCAGGAATTGCAGTTTAAAATTCCAATGTATTAGACAAGTCCTTTTTGAAATGGTAATGCCTCGTACCTGAGTAGAAAAGACAATTAAGATAATGTGTTAATTTTCCCCTTGAATCTGGCAGTAATATTTTGATCCTGTTAATTATCCAGAGAACAGAAAATATATATAATGTGATAGCTCTGTGCAGAGTTGACATGCTTGCTGCCTAGCTAAGTAGGCACGCTTATCCTATAATTAGCTGCTTGGAATGCAATTTCCATTCCTTCCTAAATACACCCACTAAAAAATAAACCAATGTAGCGTTTCACAGTTATTCCAATCTGGTTTTCCCCCGGGAAAGCAAGCCAATGATTATTTACTAAAACTTACCCTCCCTTCGAAACCATCAGAAAACAGCCATCCGTTTGCTAACGATTTCTGGCAGGTGAGGGTTAATCAATGCCTTATGAACACGGAAAGCACATGTCACTATGGCCCCAGCATGCTCTCCTTCTGCAAAGGATAAACTTATCGATGTCACTAACTGGGCATTTTAATGAGAATTCATTACAAAAAGGGCAACCTTCTCAGTGGGCAACTAAATCCATAAGAGGGAAAAATATGGACCCAGATTTATTTTTATAAGTGGGGAAACAGGGCTTTCTAACGAGGTTCAGGACTTTATTTTCTTCTCAGTGGAAATCACGGACAGTTTAGTTGTACATTTCACAAATGCTTTGTTTTCACTCTTTGCTCTGTCATCCAGGCTGGTTGGAGTGGCCCGATCTTGGCTAATTACAGCCTCAACCTCCTGGGCTCAAGTGATCCTCCTGCTTCAGCTTCCCAAGTAGCTAGGACTACAGATGTGTGCCACCACGCCTGGCTAATTTTTTCAAAATTTTTTGTTGAGACGGGTCTCTCTATGCTCCACAGTCTGGCCTCAAACTCCTGAGCTCCGGCAATCCTCCCTCATCAGCCTCCCAAAGCCTTGAGATACAAGCGTGAGCCACTGAACTGGCCTATTGACTCTTGAAAAAATAAACTTTCTGTATTAGCCGGAGTTTTTCAGAGAAACAGAATTGGAAGGATATATTTAGATACAAAGAAAGAGATTTATTGTGGAAATTGCCTCACATGATTATAGAGGCTAAGAATTCCCATAATCTACCCTCTGTAAGCTGGAGTCTCCGGAATGCCAGTGCTGCAGTTTTAGCCTAAACCCAAAGGCCTGGGAACAAGGGTAGCCAGTGCTGTAAGTCCAAATCTGAGTCTGAAGGCTGGAGAACCAGAGTGCCAATGTCCAAGGGCAGGAGAAGATGGATGTCAAGACTATCAGAAAATAGCCATGACGAAACTATCCATTTGCCCTTGAGGGCAAATCCAACCTTGCTGTATTCCACCTTGGAATTCTAATCAGACCTTCAATAGATTAGGTGATGCTCACGCACATTGATGAGGATGATTTCTTTATTCAGTCTACTGATTAAAATGCAAATCTCTTCCAAAAACACTGTCCCAGACAAACCCAGGAATTATGTTTGACCAGCTACCTGGGTATCCCATAGTCCAGTCAAGTTGATAACATAAAATTAACCATGGCACTGCCGCTCCTATAAAGGAAAGCTTATAATAGAGGCAGGAACTTTTATTAGGATGGTGGCATTTAGTTTGTTACATAATCATAATCTGTATTTACCCATGGTATTTTATGCATTTTATAAAATCACAAATCATTTCTGTCTTGTTATATTCCTGTCACATGTCTAGGTGTCTGATCTCCTTTGTTATTTTAAGCAAGTGCATTAGGATGGAAGTAAGACTAGGCCCTGGAGACAGAACATCCAAGTTCAGATTCAAACTTATTCTTTTTCAAATTGTGGGAGCTTGAAGAAGGCATGTAAGTTATCTGCCCTTCAGGTGTCCACATCTGTGAATATGGTCATTAAAGCATCAAGGAATCCACTTCTAAACTATGCTGCAAGGAAAAAAGATTACTATTTTTGCATTTGGATCCCTGCACAGAGGGCCTCATTCATAAAAGACAGTTCCAGATCTGTAGAATCAATGCATGCAAACATACGTCCCTTCATTTCATAATCTTCAGACTGCAGAAGAGGCTATGTTAATGTAGAGTTTGAAATCAATTGCTCTGGGGAAACTGCATGGTTTTAAATTACACCTCTACCACTTACTCAATAGCTGTGTGACCTCGGGCGACATTACTTAATCTCTCAGTGCCTCATCTATAAAATGAGAGAATGTCTTAGTCCATTTTGTGTCGCTGAAACAGAATATCTGAGACTGGGTAATTTAGAAAAGAGGTTTATTTGGCTCATAATTCTGGTGGCTGGAAAGTCCAAGATCAGGCAGCACATCTGGCAAGGGTCTCCTGTTGCTTTGACTCATGGTAGAAAGCAGAAGGAGAAGTGCATGCAAAGAGAGAGCAAGAGAGATTGGGCTCGCTTGTAACAGTGCTCTATGTCTCAGAAGTAATCTGTTCCTGCAAAAGGGCACCAATGTGTTCATGAGGGATCCACCTCCATGACCAAACACTTCACACTAGGCCCCACTTCCCAACACCACCCCATTGGAGATCAGATTTCAACATAAGCTTCAGAGAGGACAAATCATATTCAAACCATAGCAGAGAGTGATAATAGTTCTTCACTAAATTGTTATGAAGGTAAAGTGGGTTAATATAAGTAAATAACTTAAAACAATACCTAACAGAGTTAGCACTTTGTAGGTATTAAGTATTGTTCCTCTCATCATGAAGGAGAATTTACCAAACAATACACTACATTCCGTATTCCACATTCAGCATTTGATGTTTCATAGACCTATTTATCCTGGAAATTATAGTGAAAGAAAATGGAGTTTCTCTTTTTAAGTTTTGCTGGGGTATCAAGGCCTTGATTCAGATGCATCACCAAGCTCTTGGGGGTCATTAATTCTTTTTCTCTCCCCTGGCTGTGATCTGCTCATGGGATCTGCAGCAAGGGGCATAGGTGGCCCTGAGGCTTGTGAGGCCCAAGAAATTGGGGCTGACCTGGTCTTGATTAGTAATGGCAACAGTTGAGGATCAGATTAAGCAAGCTATGCTGTATTGAGGAGTTGCACCCTTGCTGTAATTCCTTTTTCTGCCTTTATTCACTCATTGAACAGACATCTTGAGTGCCTACTCTGTGCTAGGTATTATGAAATCTGTTACAAATATAATGGTGAAGAAAATAGACAAAACCCCTGCCTGGGGAGCCCCACAGACCATGGGGAGGCCTGATCTGGCCTGACCTAGATACCAGGAACACTGTTTAAGAAACTAAACAGCTTCTTTTAAAAAAATCCCTAAACTTGGGCTTCCCATGTGTCACTGACTAGGTGAGGACAAGAAACAAAGAAGTCCAGTTTGAAATGCTCTTTGTTGCATCAAAGTCAAAGCTCTGTCTCTCAGGCCAGGTGGGTAATTGCTCACCTTCTCTTCTTCGGAATTGTTAGGGTGTCTTCAGCTCTTCCTCCGGGGCTTTGCACCCTTAAGGAAGCAATTCATCATTTACACACTCGTGAAGGCATGTTCACATGTTCATTCAGTCATCTCTACATTGTTTCATTTATTCCCTCATTCAAACATCCCCTCAACCCAGCATTTCTTCTTTTAATCCTTCATTCATTCAAATACTTATGGGATATCTGCAGTGTGCCAGACATCACTCTAGGCACTGGGAATGTAATAGTTAACTAGAAAAAGTGCCTGTCCACATAAAAATTTACATTTTTTTTTTTTTTTGAGACCGAGTCTTGCTCTGTTGCCAGGCTGGAGTGCAGTGGCGTAATCTCGGCTCACTGCAACCTCGCCTCCTGGGTTCAAGCGATTCTTCCGCCTCAGCCTCTCGAGTAGCTGGGACCACAGGCGCGCAACACCATGCCTGGCTAATTTTTGTATTTTTAGTAGAGATGAGGTTTCACTATGTTGGCCAGTATGGTCTCAATCTCTCGACCTTGTGATCCACCCGCCTTGGCCTCCCAAAGTGCTGGGATTACAGGTGTGAGCCACCGTGCCCGGCCATAAAATTTATCATCTAACAAGCTCCCAGGTACCACCAATGCTGCTGGACTGTAGACCAGGCTTGGGGTAACAAGGGGTAAATAGAAGAATGCCTTCCACACTTCCCTCCACACTCTCAAAACTAAAATGTGTCTTCATATATATGTCACATCTCTCCATGTGGTGCTTGACGCTCTGGTAGATCAGAAAATGCTTGGGCACATGGCACAGTCCTGGCCACCCAAGCACTCGCTCTGCCTACTCTTAATCACCACTCTCAGAAAGAAGATATAGAAGGATGCTTTTTATCTCCTGGAAGAATTAGCAATGTATTTCTTACTGTAAATTTAAAGATCTCATCTTCAGACAGAGGAGTTAGATGTTGAGGACAGAGGGGCCTAGTACATATTTCTAAAATCACCCTCTTCCTGCAATTCCTTTTTCTGCCTTTATTTATTCATTGAACAGATATTTATAGAGAACCTACTGTGCCAGGTATTATCAAATCTGCTACAAATATAATGGTGAAGAAAACAGACAAAACCCCTGCTTGGAGCCCACAGACCATGGAGAACCCTGACCTGGCCTGGGGGCTTGGGAAAGGCTTTCTCTTGGAAGCAAGGCTTAGGTTGAGTTCTGAAAGATGAGAAGGATCTAAAGGGTGGAGTCTAACTGGAAGAAAGAGAATGAGCCAAGGCCCTGTAATGGGTGAAAACACAGTGTGTTTGAGAAACTGAAAGGCAAAATAGGGAAGCAAAGGGGAAATGGGAGATGTGACTGGAGAAAGTGAGGGACCAAACACTGCAGGTCTTCATGGGCTCCCTTAACGACTGAGAGCTTATTCTAAGAGTAGTCAGAAGCCCCTTCAAGATTTAGAGTGGGCCATCGTAATATAAGCAGGTCACTCTGGCTGCAGTGATCTCAAAGGCCTGGCAGGGACCAGAGTAGCTCTGGGGGCACGGGCAGAGTGGGAATCAGTCTGGGGGCTTCTGCAGTGATCCAGGCAAGGAACAGTAAAACAGAATTCTGGGGGATACAGAAGAGATGGTGATAACAACTGGACAACTTGAGGAGCAAAATGCTCAATGCCATCAGCCCTACGTCCCCCGGGACGCTCTGGCCAGGTCAGTCACATACCTTCCATTCTCCCCTCTTTGTAGCCAGGGACCGTGACCTTTCCATCTGGCATTTCTCCCCAGAGCCTAGTCCAGCGTATGGGTTGTCCCTAAGGAGCTCGCAACCCAGATAATGAGATAAAACCCAGAGATGAATCTATTGGAGAAACTGCAAAACAATAAATGAAGCGATTGCCACGTTAGTACAAATCGAATACGGAAGTGCTGAAAATCCATGGCGCAAAGACATGATTAAGAGGGTTGAATTATTAACTGGAAACATGGAAAGCCTCTTACAAGGGGCCATGCAATTCCAAGGAAGCAAACTGGTGTCCCATGAGCTGAATATAGCCCACAGGCCTCTTTTGTCAGGGCTATGCTTATGCTCAAAAATGTAGTGATTTCTGTTAGATCAGCAGTTTTACATTTTTGATGAGAATGTAAACTGGTGTCATCTTGGAGAGAAATGTATAAAATTAACAATGTCTAACAGTTTTATATCTAATTAGATGCCAATATTTTTATAAAATAAAACATGCAAAGATTTTATATTAAAAGTCCAAGTTTCTAAATTCTGCTGGGGTTCAGGGAAGCAAAGACATGCCAACCCTGGGCTGCACTATAGTAAGCAGCTTCCTCGAACCTGGGAGTGTGTGCTGCTTTCCAGTTTAACCACAGTCCCTACTGCTCCCTATTGCCTCCCAGCATGGAAACTGGTGTCATTTGCTATGTATCATCACACCCATGCTGTTGTTCTTATAGCCAAGAGGAATGTGACCTACTTCTCACCCCTTGTCTCTATCCTTAGTGGGAAAATGAAAGCTAGACAAGGAGGGCAATGTGTTTCAACTCAAATTAAAAGCAAACACATATCTATAGGAAAGTAAAGAATATTTTAGTTCATCTTTAATAGACAAACAACGTGTATCAGTCTTATTTTTACGTTTGTTTGTTTCTCAGCCCTGTCTTCGGGTGTGGGACTGTTGATTGAATTTTATTCCCTCATTGTATAGATACACTCCTGGGGCCCAAAGAGGTGAAGCCATTCACCAAGGATCACACAGCCTTAGAAGCCAGATTAGAACTAGAACCAGTAGGTGGAGGGTGTGGATGGCAGACGGGAAGAGGATGGAGAAAAGAAAAAGAAGAATGGCTGAGAGAAGGAAGGTAAAGTGCCTGGATCAGTGAGGGGAGGGACCAGTAAAAGCTGGAAAGAAGAGATGGAAGAGAGAAGCAGGTTTCTCAAAGGCGTGACTCCAACATCCTGTTTGGGAGAGTGAGTCAATGGCAGTGGAGTGTGGCAAACGTGACTCTGGCATCAATAAGAAGTACAGAGTTCCCTTGAGGGTACCCCTAAGAGACAAGGAGAACAGAGAACACCTCCAAATGATATTTCTGAACATAGACCAGGATAAGCAGACTGAGGTGATGAGAAAACCATGTATGTCCCAAGTCTAACAGAATACCAGGAAAAGCTCGACCCTCTGTCTTTCGCTTCTTTGGAGGCAGGGGCGGTGGTGGGAGGGAGGTCACATGGTCCCCTAGGAACTTGGGCTGAGAATGTCAGGACAGTTGCCAGAATGCTTGATCCTAAAGGAAGGTTTCTCTCTCTTGTGTCTTGGTTGAGCAGATTTCCAAAGAGATACTTAAGAAATCTAAACAACAATATTGCTTTTTAAGCAGCTAAATGGCGAACGGCCTCCAATGTCATGCAAAATGTAACTTCTTTCTCTACCTGATTGATTTTTAAGTCAGGACATTGTTAAGTCCTTGGTAAGCCATTACCCAGTGGAAATAGAGGCTTGTTTCTCTCACTCATAGGTTTCCTGGTTGAATTATTACCTTAAAAACATCAGTTTAGCAGGCAAAAACACACAAGCTAAGGGCAACAAAGAAAAGTACTAAGACCAAGTATTGTTGAGGATAGTAGAAAATGGGGACCCTTCTTATACATTGCTGATGAGAATGAAAACTGGTGTCATCACCTTGGAGAGTAATTCAGCAGTAGCGGATAAAATTGACAATGTCTAGCAGTTTTACATCTAAGGGCATGTCCCAGAGAAGCTCTTGCCTGCGATATACAAAAAAGACACATGTATCCTGAAGATGTTCATTGCTGCATTGTTTGTGATAGTGAAAAAATGGAAAGCGTGTAATGTCTCTGAGTAAGACATAGTGGTGTCCTGGCTGCCAGGAATTCCCTGAGGATCCAGGTAAGCTTCAGATGGTCAGAGAGAGAACAGCAATCACACTGTGGTTGCAACAGAGGTAACACCCATGGCACATGCCAACTCAGGCATCCTGTCCCTTTAGGAAATGTGAACAGGGTATAGTCTTACCTCTGACAGAGAACACAGGCTAGATCATCTATAAACAGTTCACCGACCATCTCCACTCTATTCCTAACAGCCAGTCATGCTCACAAAATGCAAATATGGTGTCTGTATTCAAACTACTGCATTACCATCAAATTATATCCGTCCTCCTTCTATCTTAAAATCTAAGGGTATCAGCCAGTTGTCGTGGCTTGTGCCTGTAATCCTAGCACTTTGGGAGGCTGAGGTGGGTGGATGACTTTGAGGTCAGGAGTTTGAGACCAGCCTGGTCAACATGGCAAAAACCCATCTCTATTTAAAATAAAAAAATTAGCTGGGTGTGGTGGCACATGCCTGTAGCCTCAGCTACTCGAGTGGCTGAGGCAGGAGGATGGCTTGAACCTGGGATGCAAAAGTTGTATTGAACCAAGATTGCACTACTGCACTCCCTGGGCAAAAGAGCAAGACTCTGTCTCAAAAAATTAAAATTAAAAATCTAAGGGTGTTGAGTAATTTAGGGGACATTAACGTTACCAAGTGGCATTTGTTTGGAAGTCCCAGATCCCAAACGAGCATTTTCCCCTAGGACTCTCCCTACTGCACATGGAATATTATTAATGATTATAATTATAGTTCTGGGTTATCAAGAAATGATTAAAACAGATCAGAAAATGGATCTATAACTAACAAAAACATTAAGAGAAAAATTTCCAGCTCTTAAAAAAATCTAAGGTTGAGTTATGTTGAGATTTTCCTTTGTGAAATATCTTATTTTCATTGATACCAGATTAATGAGGTCTTTTGTACATTTTCTCAAATGACTAAAGCATTGTTTCATTGGTTCTCAAAATATTTGTAAGAGTGTGGTGACAGAGGAAATGTCTGAATTTGAAAGGAAGTCTTCAGGGGTTGTGAAGTCTCACGAAGGTTCTTAAATGCCCTAATCAGATGTTTTGAAGTCTGATACACCCTTAACCCAAACTGAAATTCATAACAAAGTCAGAAACAATACAGTCAAATTGATTCCAAAATGCCTTTTTTTTGCAAATCCATTGACATCAACTGACTTTAACAGGGCCTCATTCCTACTTGGGAGAAATGATATGGCCATGGAAACAATGGGATGCAAAATAAAGTTTGAGGATGAAATAAAATAAAATTCAGGTAAGTTCTTAGAGGTGGCTAAAGTAAGAATCCACATTTCTCAGCCTATGGAGAATGAAGGTGAAGAGCCTGGGCCCTGGGGTCAGACTGCTGGGTTAAATCCCAGCTCTGCCACTTGTTGAAGGGGGCCCTTACGAAGATGCCTGATTCCTCGGCCCCTCAGTTTCCTCATCTGTAAAATGGGGGAGAAAAATGACACCCACTTATAGGGATGGTGTATGGATTAAGTGAGGGAATAAAGGGCTTAGAACAGTTACCAGAACACAGTGAGTGATCAATACTTTTACCTATCACAATTATTTTATTTTACTTTTTGAATGTCGGTATTTATCAAGACAGTGAAATTATGAACAAATGTGGGTTTTTTCTTTTTATATTTAAATGTACACAAACAGATGTTCCCTGACGTTTGATGGGGTTATGTCTTGGTAAACCCATAATGGGTTGAAAATATCATCATTTGAAATGCATTTAATACACCTAAACCTACTGAACATCACAGCTTAGCCTGGCCTACCTTCATCATGCGCAGAACTCTTACATTAGTCTAAAGCTGTGCAAAATCTTTTGGAAATGTGGTATACTATCCAGTATCCATTGTTTTCCCTCCTGATTACATGGTTGACAAGAGCTGCAGCTCTCTGTCTCTGCCCAACATTGAGAATATTTTTTTTTTTTTAGAGATGATGTCTCCCTCTGTCACCCAGACTGGAGTGCAGTGGCGTGATCTAGGTTCATTGCAACCTCCACCTCCTGGGTTCAAGTGATTCTCCTGCCTCCGCCCTCCAAGTAGTTGGGATTACAGGCAGGCACCAGCACACCCAGCTGATTTTTGTATTTTTAGTAGAAATGGGGTTTCACCATGTTGTCCAGGATGGTCTTGATCTCTTGACTTCGTGATCTGCCCGCCTTGACCTCCCAAAGTGTTGGGATTACAGGAGTGAACCACCGTGCCCAGCCATTGAGAGTATCTTACTGCATATTGCAAGCTCAGGAAAAGGTCATCATTCAAAATTCAAAGTACAAGTTCTGCTGAATGTGTACTGCATTTGCACCATCCACAAAAAGTTAATCTCAGTAAGTTGAGGACTTTCTGTATTTAAATTTTTTAAAATGTCATTTAAAGGAGTAGAAGGGAGAAAAATGAGGTTCTTTATATCTCTCCACCTCAAAAAATAAGAATCCTGGGTTGGGGTAGGGTAGAATATGGTTCCTTTAGTTGGTTAATTTGTGTATTAGTCTGTTTTTGCATTGCTATACAGAACTAACTGAGACTAGGTAATTCAAAAAGAAAAGAGGTTTAATCGACTTGCAGTTCCATAGACTGTACAGGAAGCATGACTGGGGAGACCTCAGTAAACTTACAATCATGGCACAAGGCGAAGGGGAAGCAGGCACATCTTACATGGCCTGGGAAGGAGGAAGAGAGCAAAGGGAGGTGCCATACACTTTTAAACAACAAGATCTCTCATGAGAACCCACTCTCAAGTTTAAAGTTCCACAGATCTCTAAGGTAGGGGCACCATGCCTTCAATCTCTTTGCTAACACACAACTAAACTTTTCTGGGAATTGGAAAAGTTTCTTATCTCCCAGTCCACTGACTCAAAATCTCCTCTGGCAACACCCTCACAGAGACACCCAGAAACAATACTTTACCAGCTGTCTAGACATCCTTCAATCCAACCAAGTTGACATCTAATATTAACCATCGCAGATGGTTTTGTGGATGGGGAGGAGTTTTAATTTGAATGGGTTTTGTTTGGTATAAATCATTTGAGACATTAACCAAAAATATATCAACAGAGTCAAACAAAATGGTACTCAGTTGTGTCCACTCCAGATTTAGGAACCAGACAAAGCCAAAAGAACACCAAGCTGGGGGCTGGCATCCTAATTTGCTTGCATGGTGCCTTTACCTCTAACTCGGTGGGTGACCCTGAGTGAGTTGCTTCCACTTTCTGGTCCTCAACTTCCTCACCCACAAAGGGAGTGGGTTAGACTAAATGACCCATAAGGTTTCTTTGCGCTCTAATTGCTTCTAGGAGGCTGCCATATCTGACTGCTCCAGGGACAGACTTAACCCTGAACTTGGCCTGCTAGCAGCACCATGGTTCTGGCCCAAAGCCAACTGCATACCCCATCCACACCAGCTGCCTTCTCACCTCCTGCTTGTGGTCTCAAGAGACCCAGGCATGACGGTGGAAAATGATCAGTCCAAACCCATCACCACCCCAGGAGAAACAGCGCAAAGCACAGGCCCTGCCAACTCCAGTTCCAGTTGTGTCCCCATCATATACAAAGCCCTGTTTATCCTACTGGAGAGAAGGATGGCGACCACTTTGCTTAAAGTAGAGCTGAAGAAATAAATATTCGAGCAGCAATAGCTCATTATTTTTGAGGGCTCTGGAATGAAAGTCCAAGGTAGAAAAGCAAAACAACAACCACTAGCATTTCCATTCTGAATAGACAATATATGCCAGGAGCTCTGAAATAAAGATAGTGCGATTCATTTATTATTCCTTCTCTTTAAAACCTGCATTAATTCTGATTTCTATTTAAATAAGAATGATTAAATTTTATCAGCTGAGATGGAAATATTGTGATAAACACTGGCTCGTGGCCAAACTAATCTCCCAAGCCCACAGCTTACGGCCATTGTCTTGTATAGATATTTGAATGGCAATGGGCTTTTATCAGTATTTCTAAAGGCACTCATTTAATTATGTGGTTGTAAGGATTTTCAAAACCCAAAAGAATACCATCAATACATATTCATTTCTTGGATTAATTTGACATTAACATCAGAAAATATTGTTATTTAAAGGATGCTCTTACTTGTTTTTGCTTTTGCAAGAAAATAAGGCAACCTGATTGCAATAAGATATCATTGCAACTTGATACTGGTTGCAATGGTATCTTTTAAACTTTCTGTTTAAAATTATGAAAATAAAATGCACAGTGAAGTGAGGCTAGAATATATAATTATAAGGGGTAGAAGGAGGACTCAGAAACTCCACCAGTCTTAGGGCCTTTAATAAGCTAATACGTGTTGTTAATTAACCGTATGGGCAGGGCACGGTGGCTCACACCTGTAATCCCAGCACCTTGGAAGATCAAGGTGGGCAAATCACTTGAGGCCAGGAGTTTGAGACCAGCCTGGCCAACATGGTGAAACCTTGTCTCTACCAAAAATACAAAAATTAGAAGGTTGTGGTGGTGCATGCCTGTAATCCCCGCTACTTGGGAAGCTGAGGCAGGAGAGTTGCTTGAACTTGGGAAGTGGAGGTTGCAGTGAGCTGAGATCTTGCCAGTGTACTCCAGCCTGGGTGACAGAGAGAGACTCTGTCTCAAAAACAAACAAACAAAAAAGCCACCAGTATGCACAATTAAAAATATTTGACGACAGAATCCTTTTTTTCCAAGGAGCATCTTACGATACTTGTGCTTGGGAAATCCTACTTTAAGAAACACAGCTACAAGCTAAATTCCTCCTTTTAAAGATGGGGAATAATACTCCCATGTGGCTGGTTCCAGGCAAGGATGACACCACAGCAGAGTTTCGCAGTCTTTAATGTGCACGAGAATGACCTGGACATCTTGTTAACTGATTTCGTAAGTCTGGGATGAGCCTGAGACAGCATTTCATGTAAGTTCCCAGATGCTGCTGCTGCTGCTGGTCTATACACCACCCTTTGACTAAAGAAGCAAGAAATTTGGACACACATCTCCTAACTTTGTACTTACCCCACTGCCTTGTAGCCTCTTGTAAGTGGCACCAACTAACATTTCTGTCAAAGCAGCATCCTTGACTTACTCTGGTTTTATTTGCTGAGCTGATAGCTCCAGTTCTTCAGTGAGTCCCTGTGATGATAGAAGGGCACATCAAGATTAAGGAAGTATTTCCTGGCCCCTAACATAAACTTTGTTTTTGTTATTTGATAAACTAGAAACAGAAGAAAGTTTCTGACCAAAGTGGTCTATCCTGAGGTTCTGTGTAGAAATTTCCATCCAAAATCATTTAAAACCATTGTTTCACTGAATCAAATCAAGTAAGGATACTTCCACCAGCCATTTTCATGTATTTTTCAATTACTCTGGAAAAACATGGCATGCATCTGGACCAAAATTTGTTCAATAATTGTGCAACTATCTGTCTATTGCCAAAATATGAATAGGCAGCAATTGCCATATGTTTGCTCACCATGAAGACTCTTTACTACAGTGAAAACATGCTCATTTTGATGCTTTCACAACTATTGTGTCTGCACATGTATAATCCCCACAGTCTTATATCTGTTGGTGCTAGTGGGAAGAAGTTAGTTGATTGAAATTGTTTCTATATATTATGAAATTGTTTCTGTATATTATGACATTGTTTCTATATGCATGCACCTTGTCAATTCAGGGTGTGGGAGGGATGGTTGAAATGACCCAAAATGAAGAAAAATGACCTGCTTATTGACTAAACTTTTTACTTTTCAACAAATGGTTGTAGTATAATTCAGAAAATAGACTATGTCTATGTCTCCATGACATTGAAACCAACAAAAATAAGCAAATTCGCAACTGAACAAGCTGGGTGGTAAACGGGTAGAATATTATTCTTGTTTACAGGCCAGCTTCTCCCTCCAAAAAGGCTGAACTCAGATATTTCAGCCAATGTCAGCCACACTAGCTATTTGGCAGTCATTCCACAGTACTCAGCAAAAGGCACTGGGTTTCCCAGCCATTTCCAAATGGCCAAAGGAAGAAGGAAGGCAGATTCTGTGGCCTAGAAACTCAGCCCCTGGCTGGGAGAAGCAGAATTTAACTCCAGACTAACGACTCAGGAAGCCCTCCCCTAACTTCTAGTTCTTGTAGGGACCTCAGAATCCCAATGGCTTGGATCTAAGGCCTAGCCCTGCTGCTCACTCATTATCACACTGGGCGAAAATGGCCAAGACTTGATCACTGGCTAAGGACTTCACAGTAAGAGCATGGTCTCTGCTGAAAGAGCACCAAGGAGGTGCTCTTATATTCCCAGATCCCTCATGAAGACAGATGAAAAACTCTTGTCTCATTCAAGGCGTCTTCATCTTAGCTAAAAGCTAAGATGAATTCTGAAGGCCAATGACTGGAGGCTGTTGGGTAACTGCCTTCCTTGAAGCTCAATGGCAGATTCTTTCTCAAAGGGAGATCTGAGCAGCACGCCTTCATGGCCACCACCTTACAGGATATAGATCAATATTGTACAATCTAGGCATTTATAAAGTGCTCCACTAAATACTTACCAAATGTATAAATTGTTAACAATGCTTATGAAAATATCAATTATTTATTATTTGTGTGAGATGAATTTCATGATCATAATAAGACAGTGCCAACTGATGAGCCAGACATGTGGTCAACCAACAAGTTTGATCTACTTGATACATCCTCAAAGGTTGACCTCTTTCCCACTTCCTCCAAATGAACTTGACTTTGTGCATGCAGCCTTAACAAGCTGGCCTGTGGACCATAGCAGAGCGAGATCTGATGAGTCTTTCCAGCTTTTGGTCTTACAAGCTCTTCATTGAGAATGGCAGTTCCCCAGAGTGCTGGAGTTTGGAGTGGTGCATCCTAATTGTGGGAAGCACATCACACACTATTAAACCCCAGGAGAACATGTTCCAACTCATATACTATTAAATTTGTCCTCCCTCAAAAACATGCTAAAGTTTTGCTAAATAGGGCACCAATTAGCCAAACCAATCTTCACATGACATGTGCTGTGGCCCATTCTTCTATGAGGTATAATTGTGTTGTAATCGTTTGTGATTATTCTGTTAAATGTTGGGTGCTTCTCTAGACTGTAAATTTCATGAGGGCAGGAATGATGCTTTCTATCTCCAACATTTAGTACTGAACAAGCAAACATTTAGAGACTCAGTGAATGAGTGAGCAGTGAAATGCACCCCTATTTGATCCATTTTGGGAATCTAGATTAGCATGCATAGGGCTTGCTTCAGGAAGGAGGTGCTCTTATATACCCAGATCCCTTATGAGGACAAATGGACAAAGCTTGCCTCATTCAAGGGATCTTCAATAATGTGCCCAGGTTACTCAGGTTAATGGTCAGGTTATACTCTGCTGCAACTCTGCATGTTGAAAAGCTTTCTAAAATGCATTAATCGAGCCATCCTGTCAACCTATATTCATTAAGCACCTACTGTGTGCCAAACAAAACCTGGATTAATGGTTGATTGAGGGACTGTTTCTCTTTCACCCTACCTATCTACTTATTCTACTCACTTCTATTTACTTCTTTATCCATCCATATGTCCATTTGTTTATTTATTAGTTTATGCACTCCATACCTTATTCCAATATGGATTGAAGGTTGTTTATAGAAATTCATAACATACACCACTATAATATAAATTATGAGTATGTTAAAAATGTAAAGGAAAAAGCATAAACTCAGAATATATAGGCTGACTCACTAATAATTCAGACTCTTATCTGGCAAAAGAATGATGGGCTGGACTCCTTCAATCATGGCAGACACTCAATGCAAGAAACTGGGGCAGCTCTACCATAATAAAATTCCTTGTGGAACGTTTTCTTCATTTAACCACTGGAATAAATCTTCTTCTTTCTTATGTTTGTGTGTGTTTTAGGGCAGTTTTTCAAGAGGTCAAGCAGCTCATTTATTCATTTATTTATTCACCCATTCTTCTTCATTGCTTTTGTTGTTCTTGCGTTCGCTAAGTACTTAGTACATGCTGGACACTATGCTAAGTAAAAGGATGCCGAATGTGCGGCTTTTGCCATTAGAAAAGCTCCAAGTCTAAGAGGTTGAATAAGCCCTGAGTTCTGCTCATGGCCCTGTCACTGCTTCACTGTGTGACCTTGGTCAAGTCCATCCAGTCTCTGGCCCTCAATGTCTTCATCTGAAAATATTGGGCTAGATGGTCATGAATGTCCCGTACTAGATCTAAAGTTACGTTACGCCGGAAAAGCTAAGTTAAAGCCAAAAACTGCCAATTTTGTTGGTTTCGTCCCATCATCTGAGATCAGGACAATACAGTCTGAGAAAAATGATCAGTACCTCCTGGAAGGTATAACTTTAGCATTTTACCCCCTCAGTAGACATGCATGTCACATGGAAGTCTTCTCCCAAGAAAACACTAGAGCACCATTACCTTATATACACCTTGAAAATGTTCTGGCCCAAAGAACAGGTGCTTCTATAACAAATGTTGATTTTCAAATTCATAAAGATGTAAATGCAAATATCCTATATGAAAAATAATCACAATATCTAGCACACACTGAGCTTTGCAAAGTCTGGGCACTCTTCTAAACATTTTGTATTCATCATCTCATTTAATTCTGGCCAACAACCCTATAAGGCAAGTTCTTATTATTGCCTTTAATTTATCAATAAGGAAACCATGGCACAGGGGCAGTTAAGCAAGTATCCTAAAAGGCAGATTGGAGATTTGAGTACAGGAAGTTGGCCCCCAGAACTGGGCTCTCCTCCCCTTACTTACTAAACCTTTTCTCAAAATGTCATACTTGTGGTGCTTTTTAAAAGTTGTGGCTTAATTTCTTAAAAAAAAAAAAACAGGATGCCTTTTAAATCTATACTCTATTTCTGATGATTCCAGGTGAGAAAATAGAGTCTAAGTTCGAATGGCTACATGAACTTCTTAGAACTGATTTCCAACTCCAAAAATCTAAGTAAGATTCTCAAAAAGAAAGCACGTAAAGATATGAATACTTTTACTCTAAACCTGGGTTTGGCAAACTTTTTCCTTAGACGGTAAAAATTTCAGCCATGGTACGTCATAAGGTCACTGTCACTACTGCTCAACTCTGCCATTACAGTGCAAAGGAAGCCAATAGCTGAACAAATGAGTGTGGCTGTGCTCCAATACAACTTTACTTATGGACACTAGAATTTGAATTTTATGAAACTTTTAAGGTGTGATGAAATGTTATTCTTCTTTTGATTCTTTCTCAACCGTTTAAAACCTTGAAAACCATCCTGACCTTGGGAGATGAACAAAAACAAGCATTTGGCGAGATTTGGCCCCTGTTCTACGCTGACCACTTCCATTTCAACTAACATTTAGGTACAAACCAGTCTGAAGAAGGCAATAAAAACACTGCAGTCAGTTTTCTCATTTCTTCACAATATGAATCTATATTTCCTTGATCACACTTGGTCATATTTTCTCAGAGATCTAAAACTTTATGCCAGTAAATATTTAACCATCAAGACGGTTACATTTCACTTCTACCTGGGCCACCAATAAGCAGAAGTCAGGACTGTTGTCTGTCCTTATTTCCAAATTCAAGCCGAAGACAAAGTAAAATATATTCCCAAATATCTACAAATGCACACATGAAATATAGGTGTATTTTAAAGAATAACCTAACAGAAAGTACTTTAAATTTCACAGCCATTGCTAATGCAGGCAGCTAATCCTATTTACATTCATATTAGCCTTGGTATCTTTTTCCCTAAGATTTACCTATTTGTATGCTTGCATGAGTTAAACTGCCTTTTGCATGATATCAGTACTTTTGTAATTTAAATCTATAAAAGGCAATTTCTTTTAAATATACTTCCTAACAGTGGGTGAAAGAGGCACCAAAGTTATTTGAGAGTTGTACACCTCAGTAAACATGTGCACTGAACTCCCGGCAATGTGCAGAATGTGGGAATTAATCTTATACTCTAAGAGTGGAACGGAAAATAAAATCGAGACTGAGAAAGAAACAGCCTCTGAAAGGGGCCAGTTTGCAATGTTATTGAAGGAGATGGTGTGTTTTAGAATTGATATTTAGGCGAATAAAACTTTCTCCCCTTTTGAAAGAGCATTGAGGACTGAATTCTTTCATCATTGTGGGTTTTTGCATCCAAAATAACTTTAGCCACACGATAAGCCAGTTTTACGATTTAATGTTGGTGTTGGCTGATAAACAGAACATAGCTGGCCGTTGGTGGCCAGGGTAAATTTTAAGATGTCAATAGTGACTCCAGTAGGATACAGTGCATGTAAGTACGTATTTGGAGGGGGGGAGGGTGAAGTTTCCAAAGACAGAGATAATTTCATGCAATTGGAGTTACAATTTTTCTTCACATAATTCCTACAAAATGTTCACCCTCACCATCTTCAGTTGACATAAATGAGATGCAAATAGGTTAATGTATAATCTTGCCCCAAAGTAGTGTCTTCCTGATATGTAGGACACATACATCAATTCTAAGCAGAGCTGGGATTTTCCTAGCAAAAGTCAACGGGGCGTAAAATCAGAGGGAGGGACTTCCAGATGCATGCCCTCACTTTTCTCCCAAGGAATTAACCCTGGGGTTCACTTATTTGCACTCAGGCCAGGACACACTTCCGGGAGCTTACCAGGTCTCAGACTTGAAGGAACTCCACAGGGAAGCCAGGAAAATAGAGTGTTTCAAACTAGGCATTGGGGCAGTGGGATGTGCAGACTCAAGACCCGACATCCACAGGGAACCAACCAGTCAGTCCCCAGTTCACACGCACCTTGGGAAAGGCCCTATCCTCCCTTTAATCTCTAAACTGCGCACTGTTCTTTTTGCTCTGGCTGTGATGTCTACACAGCACCAAGTATCCAGATGAAAGTGGTGTGTGGGATATTCAGCTCACTTCCCAGATATTTAGACAAAGCTGCAGCCACTGGCTCATGACTGCTGAAGGCTCCCCTGCCGCATACCCCAAAACCCGCCACCCTGAAAGGAGCCATTATGAATGTTTCATGTGGAACTTTCACAACCCATCAGACTCACCAGAGTTTTCAAATTAACTCCCTTTCTGCCCAAGGGAATTCCTCTGTAAAAGATTTCTCCAGCCTCGAACCTCCAAAAAAAAAATTCTGAATTTGAAACAGAATGCAAATAATGCATTTTGACTCCCTAATCAATAAATGGGATCAACTTGAATTGATTAAGAACCTTTGAAATTAGCTGCCTTTAATTGTCTCCATGGCCTGTTGCCGGTACTCTGAAGATAGGAGGTGTGTGTGTGAGCGCCTGCATGCACCCAGACACATGTTTGTGGGTTCAGGGGTGGAGAGTTTGCTCTTTTTTTTTTGGAGCTCATATCATGGTTTATATATATATATATTTAAAATTTAATGGTGACACAACTCTAAGAAAGGGAGCATTCACCTGATGCAATTATATGTTTTTTTGTGGACTACATTTCTGATAGCTACTTGGCTGCATAAAACCTGCACAACTTTAGTGGGAAAAAGAACCCACATAAAATCTAAAATGAATGTATAAATAATATGCAACTGTCTAGACACTATAGGTCACTTGCAAAGATTGCAGGTCGGGAAAAAAAATGTCCATCAGTCAGACAACCATAACTGATTCT
The DNA here is from genome assembly GCF_001604975.1 of Cebus imitator. Lineage (NCBI taxonomy): Eukaryota > Metazoa > Chordata > Mammalia > Primates > Cebidae > Cebus > Cebus imitator. Next base: position 897,032 of record NW_016107378.1, on the reverse strand, counting down.
GATGCTAAATAATGGTAGAGATATTCAACATTCTCTGGCTGCGAAAGGCTTCGCTGAGCATTTGCTCTTCCCAAGCCAGTGGCCTTCTACTTATCTGGTATTTTATGCGGCCTTTGGAAAATGCACTTGCTATTTAAACATTAAAATTAATGCCCAAAGAGTAGCGGTTGAGCAAAGGAGTGCTACTGACCTATGTGATTGGCCTTTGGTAAAGCAAAAATAACCCTTCTCGATCAACAATATGAGCTTTCCATACCCACAGAATCTTAAGCAGATGTAATTATGGAGCCTTTAGGGTAGCAAAAGACCCAAGCACCTCCCCACCCCCAACACACAAGTTTCAAGAAACATTTTTGCTCTCTTGTAATACCCTGCAATGGCAGGTTCAAGTATATAAGTCTCATACTTTTAAATATATATATATATATATAATAATCTCTGTATATAGAAAAAGGCTTGAAAAAGCAACTAAATGTAATAAGTAATTCTCAGAGGACAATGGTTGCTGCTGTCACTGCCCTCTAACACTATGAAGACAAACAAGGCTCCTCTGGTGCCCAGAGCTGGGGACAGTCATCAGCTGGCTCTCCATGCACATGAGACAGTTCCATGTGCCCTTTTGAGAGAGTCCCAAAGCCAAATGACTGAATTCGGCTGGATGCCTGCAGGAGGAAAGATCTCTGCTCCCTTGGCCAGGGAGGATAGAAATAGGCACACAAGTGCTCTGTCTCCCAGCTCTGAGCTGAGCAACCATGCTCTCCAAGCCAGTCAGATTTTTAGAAGAGATGCTGATCATAATATAAGAAGGGTGGGGCATGGTGGCTCACTCCTGTAATCCCAGCATTTTGGCAAGTCGAGGCAGGCAGATCACCCGAGGTCAGAAGTTTGAGATCAGCTTGGCCAACATGGTGAAACTTCATCTCTACTAAAAATACAAGAATTAGCTGATGCAGTGGTGCACACCTGTAATCCCAGCTACTTGGGAGGCTGAGGCGAGACTCGCTTGAACCTGGGAGGCAGAGGACGCAGTGAGCGGAGATTGTGCTATTGTACTCCAGTCTGGGCAGTAGCACAAGACCCATCAAAAAAGGGAGGGAGGGAGGGAGGGAGGGAGGGAGGGAGGGAGGGAAAGAAAGAGGAAAATACAATAGGAAGAGGAACAGTCACCGTTTCTCAAGTGCTTACCAAGTGTCAGATGCTGAGCTTGATACAGGGGCACTATCTTATTTAACCCCCCCCCCAAAAAAAACCATAGAATTGGTATGATTTATTGCCCTCATTTTACATTTGAGAAAGTTGAGGCTCAGAAAGTTTAAATAAATTGCTTGAAGCCAAACAGCTAGTAAGCAGCTGAGTGCAGGTTTGACGCCAGGTTTATTTAAAGCTCAATTCACGCTCTTAACCTCTGTGAGAGTTTGCCACTCCTGACTGCACAGACTTTCCCACCACCCACTCAGGATCAGGGTCTCCATGAGGCTCAGTGCTGAGGATCCATAGCAATTTTAGGGGCCCAGGAGAATGCTTGGTTTCTTTCAATAAGCAAGATACGCCTGTCAACTATGCCGATATAAAGGTAGAGCAGTGGTAAAATGTAAATTTAATATTTTTCCGATGGAGGAAATGGCTCGTGAAGACGAAAGTGCTTAAGACCCACAAAAGTCACCATGCAGCCTGGTGCCCACTAGGTCCTACAGATCTTTTGGATTTTATTTTCTCACTTTTCCTATGGAGAAAGTGAGGTCCGCCAAGAGTAAAGGATGCTTCCTAGGTCATGCGGCAAGAGTGATTGAGTCAGCACCCTTGAACTTCCCCATCTCACTTCTGAGCGTTTTCATGTCCAATCCAAAGAGTCAGAAACCAAGATGCTGCTTTTATGCCTCCTTGTACTTTTCTGCTGTACTTCCATAGGGGAGTCAATCTTAGGTGGCGTTTGATTGGCTTCGATTTTTGTTATGCAGCATCTCACAAGTTAATATCTTCATTATTTTTATTCATTTATTTTATTTTTATATTATTTATTTATTTGAGACAGGGTCTCACTTCTTGCTGAGACTGGAGTGCAGTGGTGCAATCATGGCTCACTGCGGACTCAAACTCCCGGGCTCAAGTGATCCTCCCACCTCAGCCTCCCAAGTAGTAAGACTACAGGCACGTGCCGCCACGCCTGGCTTTCATCATTTTTTAAGTAATGTAAATAGAGCACATGTGAGAAATAGATGACTCTAGGTGTTTTCCCCCTTGTGCTGCCACTTTGTATATTAAATACAACCCTGTAAGTACAAAGGCCCAGAGAAGGTTAAAAAGTGCTTGTAGAATGGTAAGAGATTATTATGAGAAAGAATTTATTAGGCTGGATATTTAGAGCTGAAAAATAAAACAATTTCCTTAAAAAAAAAAAAAAAAAACTGCCAGCAGACATTCTAGAGCACCTATCTCAGTAATCTATTTTTTGGTTTTAAATTTGTAAGAAGTGCCTCTGGCCCCTTCCCCGGGAATGCTGGCGGCTGGTCCCGGTTATCTGAGGCCTCCCCCTGCCGTCTCTCCTCTCCGCTGGGTCTGCCCTATGACCCGCACCATTTCATCCCCCCATCCCTTCCTTCTGGGCTGCCGGTGTTATTTATTTTTAATGCCTTTGATTCATTCCCCTCTTGTTTTGACCAGGCAAACAGCACACATCTGCTGCCACCAGGAGGTGTCAATAGTTCATACTGCTCAATTTGTATGCCCTAAACCCACTGTAGGGCTGATTTTGCCATGCCTGTATCTCAAGTTTCAATTTCAAAGCATTATGCTGCGTTCTGGGCATTAAAGATTCATAGGTTGAATTAAAGATTTATTTTAGGGGGTGCATTATTATAAGGCAAATCACGTTCTTTTTATTTTAGACATATGGGCTATTACGATTTCATCTTTTTTTGCTAAAAGCTCAATTACATCAATATCACTCGAGACCCTCCAAACACTAAGCTAAAAGCTGGGCTTCTCTGCGGCCAGATGCCTATTGCCCTTTAAGGATTAACTTTCTGAGGATAAATGCCATTCCTCCTGTGCACAGTTATCTCCCTAATAAGAAGTTGATCAGTTACACCTCTGCTTAAAACCTTGGCTGGCTTCCTGTTGCTTACAGAAGGAAGTTTAAACTCCTTACTCTCCTGTCTTTCAAAATTCTTGAGATATCCCCTGCTCTTCTTCATACTGAAGACCAGCCCCTGCCATAATTGTCCATCTTTTACACAGTACGTTCCTTACCCCTGCAACCTTCAAGGTGAAACAATTCCCAAGTGTCCCTCGCCCTAGGGCAAAGTGCTCTCTAAGAGTCTGTGTGCTTCAGGGATGCGGCTTAGCTGACCTCACTGCTAAATATCTATATGTCCCTCCCTTCCCCCACACAGAGTCCCCAAAGGCAGGAGTTGAGAATTATTCCTATTTGTAACATTAGGGTTCAACACAGTGCCAATTACATTCAATAAATATTAAGAAATGGGCCGGGTACAGTGACTTACACCTGCAATCCCAGCACTTTGGGAGGCTGAGGTGGGTGGGCTGCTTGAACTCAGGAGTGTGTGACCAGCCTGGGCAATATGGGGAAACCCTATTTCTACAAAAAATACAAAAATGTAGCTGGGTGTATGGCTACTTGTGGGCTTGAGGCAGGAGAATCACTACTTGGGGCTCTGAGGTGGGAGGACCACTTGAGCCTGGGAAGTCCAGGCTTCATTGAGCTGTGTTTGTACCATTGCATTCCAGCTTGGGTGACAAAGTGAGACCCTGTCTCAAAAAATAAAATAAAATAAAAAGATTAGGAAGTGAGTGAGTGAATCCGCTTGCACAAGATGTCGCACGCAACACAGCCAAGAGAACACAACAAAATCATCATCACACCAATCACTGTTGTTAGCTACTAGTGGCTCCATTATGATCCTTATATTCAGCAAGCATATACCTGGGATTACAGGTGCAGTGGGTCACACCTGTAATCGCAGCACTTTGAGAGGCTGGGGCAGGTGGATCACTTGAGGCCAAAAGTTCAAGACAAGCCTGGCCAGTATGGCGAAACCCCATCTCTACCAAAAATACAAAAATTAGCCAGAAGTGGTGGTGCACACCTGTAATCCCAGCTCCTTGGGAGGCTGAGACAGGAGAATCGCTTGAACCTGGGAGGCAGAGGTCCCAGGGAGTGAAGAATGTACCACTGCACTCCAGCCTGGGTGAGGGAGCGAGGCTCCATCTCAAAAAAAGAAAACCTGAGTGTACACATGGAATAAGAGAATATTAAAATTCCTAAACAAGCCTCCTAATATAGGCTGGGACTGCAGTAAATGCTTAAGAAATCATCTGAAGGGCTCCAGTCTTTGGTTTAGACCAGAACTTCTAAGGTATGTGTAGTAGGTAGAGGGTAAGGGGTTTGGGGGAGGGAGAATAATGTCTTAAATGGGTGGCAGCCACCTGGGCTTGCAAGACAGCGTTAAAGAGGCCATTCTAAAAGAAAAAGGTGAGGGGCACAGACTTTCAGTTTTTAGGGATGAGGAAAGTGACAAGGACAAGGACCTTTTAGGGAAGGGATATGATGGAAAGGGGAATCTCTACCAAAAGTTAAAGCTGGCCGGGCGCAGTGGCTCACGCCTGTAATCCCAGTATTTTGAGAGGCTGAGGTGGGTGGATCATGAGGTCAAGAGTTTAAGGCTAGCCTGGCCAAGATGGTGAAACCCCGTCTCTACTAAAAATACAAAAATTAGCCGGGCGTGGTGGCGAGTGCCTATAATTCCAGCTACTCAGGAGGCTGAGGCAGAGAGTTGCTTGAACCCAGAGGTAGAGGCTGCAGTGAGCCAAGATCATGCCACTGCGCTCCACCCTGGGTGACAGAGCAAGACTCCTCCTCCTCCTCAAAAAAAAAGTCAAACCTGGCCAGGTGCAGTGGTGCCTATAATCCCAGCACTTTGAGAGACCAAGGCAAGAGGATCACTTGAGGCCAAAACATTGAGACCAGCCTGGGCAACATGGTGAAACCCCATCTCTACTAAAAATACAAAAATCAGTGGGACATAGTGATGCACACCTGTAGTCCCAGCTACTCGGGAGGCTGAGGCATGAGAATTGCTTCAACCCAGGGAGCAGAGGTTGCAGTGAGCCGAGATCGCACCACTGCACCCCAGCCTGGGTGACAGAGGGAGAGTCTGTCTCAAAAGTTAAGCCTGGCTCTCCCAACTCAGTCAGAAGCAGCAGAAAAGCAACGGAGTGGCTCCTTTGCCAGGAGGAAGACACCCCTCCTTGAGTCTTGATGACTCAATTTCTGAACAAAGCTTGCAAAGTGGTGTTCTGAGCTGCAAGACAGAAAGAGCGTGTTCAAACACTTTGCAAGTGGACAGCTATTCCCTTGTCTTTGTGTTTCTAAGACAGAACTTCCATGCCATATCCATGCTGGCTCCTTCACCCCTCCACTCACTGACCCTGAAGGAGTGGGGACCTATCTACTCACGGCATTTGGGAGAACCCACATGTGGCGTGGCCATTCTTGGCTCTCCCTCAGGTCTGTCCGACGCGGAGGGCTTCTCTTTTTGCTCCTGAGTCCATGAGATAAGCATTTCTGCCTGGGGCTCAGTCTGCTTTCTGGAGATGGAAGGTCATTTCTATAGGTCCTAACTAATGAGGTTTTTCAGGTGGGAGAGAGTGGTTACATTTGCAATTGACCAGGGAAGAGTCTGCTTTACAAAGGGGCATCCTAATCCCTTGTCTTGGAAGAGGGTGTGAGAGGCAAGGTGTGAATTCCCATTTCCCGGCCACAGATTCCAGCTGCATTTTAAAAATTATTTTTATTTTTTTCTTTTTAGAGACAGGGTTGAGCTCTGTTGCCCAGGCTGAAGTGCAGCGGCACGATCATAGCTCACTGCAGCCTCGAACTCCTGGGCTAAGCGATACTCCTACCCCAGCCTCCTAACTAGGACTATAGGCACATGCCACCACACCCACTGTTTTTCCTTTCTTTCTTTTTTTTTTTGTAGAGATAGGGTCTTGCTATGTTGATCAGGCTGGTCTTGAACTCCTGGGCTCAAGTGATCCTCCTGCCTTGGCTTCCCATTGGGATTACAGGTGTGATCCACCATGTCCAGGCTCAGCCACGTTTTCTTTCTTTTTTTTTTTTTTTATTGGGTTTTAGGTTTGGGGGTACATGTGAAGAACATGCAAGATTTTTGCATAGGTACATACATGGCAGTGTGATTTGCTGCCTTCCTCCCCTTCACCTATATCTGGCATTTCTCCCCATGCTATCTCTCCCCAACTCCCCACCCCCCACTGTCCCTCCCCCATTTCCCCCCAACAGACCCCAGTGTGTAGTGCTCCCCTCCCTGTGTCCATGTGTTCTCATTGTTCAACACCCACCTATGAGTGAGAACATGCGGTGTTTGATTTTCTGTTCTTGTGTCAGTTTGCTGAGAATAATGGTTTCCAGGTTCATCCATGTCCCTACAAAGGACACGAACTCATCGTTTTTGATGGCTGCATAATATTCCATGGTGTATATGTGCCACATTTTCCCTGTCCAGTCTATCATCGATGGGCATTTGGGTTGGTTCCAGGTCTTTGCTATTGTAAACAGTTCAGCCACATTTTCTAATCGAGCTAGCTATAAAGATGATGTTTTGATCTTCATCTCTCAGATTCTCATAGCTATTCCTCGATTAATTCTGAACTTAGAGAGGGAAAAGTGTTTCCACTGGCTGCTAAAGTGTTGTCCACGTTCCTTTAGTTCTAAGTTGAATAATAGGTCCCTGGACCACAACAGGATCCCATGAAAGATCTTTTCAATCCACATTTCTGATGTAAAAGTTCTAGCTCATCTGATCCCATTTGGATCTCTATTTGCTATTCCAGAGGACAACCTTGAGTCTCTGGGGATAAATACTGGGGATATGAACTAAACCCGAGTGTGAACAACAGCACCATCAACACCACCAGAAAGAACCATGTTATCTTGATGAACTATGAGGCAAAGGGAATTCAACTGTGCATTGTACTCAAATTGAAATAAGCAAAGTTTTACTAAAAAGTAGGCCCTAAAGAATTATTCAAACAGAATCTAACCTAGAATTTTTTTTTTTTTTTGAGACAGAGTCTTGCTCTGTCACCAGGCTGGAGTGCAGTGGCATGATCTCTGCTCACTGCAACCTCTGCCTCTCAGGTTTAAGCAGTTCTCCTGCCTCAGCCTCCCAAGTAGTTGAGACTACAGGCACACGCCACCATGCCTGGCTAGTTTTTTATATTTTAGTAGAGACAGGATTTCACCATGTTGGCCAGGATGATCTCAATCTCCTGACCTCGTGATCCACCCGCCTTGGCCTCCCAAAGTGCTGGGATCACAGGCATGAGCCACCGCACGTGGCCAGTATTTTTCTTAAAAAAAAAAAAAAAAATTCACGTACTGCACCCAAACAAAATCAAAACTTCCAAATATTTTTTGAATCAAATTATTTCATTATCTTCAGGTATTCAATAGATTTTAGGTGATATCTTTTCCAGATATAGAAAAGTTTTCAGCAAATTCAACCACATGTATTGCTTCTCTCCTATCCTTTTAATTCCCCTAGAGTAAAGCACATTCCCTTTTGGTCACCATCTTTCAATTCTGTGTCATCTTTAATAACATATATGCATAAAGGACCAACAAAAATAGCCAAAAGATTTTATCTAAGCTGGTATAATATTTCATGTTTTTTCAAATAAATTTTGAAATTCATGGCTGAAGCATGTATGATGATGGAATTCCCTCTTTTCAAGAAGCTTTAAAGAATTGTTGAAGGATGATCTTTTAATAGATTTGAAGTAGATGAACCTGTCCCACTACTATCCTAGTAGTTAGCCTGTGGGGCTCCCAGTTCTGACTCGCACACTGCTCAAACCAGATAGTAGAGTACCATTTAAATGAGAGGGCTGAGCGTCAGACACCTGTTTCATTATTTGTTCATCTGCCGGTTCATTCATTCCTTCAACAAATACTCAGCAAGCCTGTTTCTGGAAGGCCCCCCTGGTGAATCAGGAAGAATTAGTAGTGAATAAGTCACAATCTCCCTTGAAGCTCACAAATTGGTGGAGGAAACAGAAACATTGGTGGATAAGTCATAACAGAATAAGGGGTATGGATATTACAAGGAATTCTGAGAACTTTTAATGTTTCTGATTATGGCAGAGACTATTTACTATCTGTTGGTGAAATAGCTACTTCCAGGAAGTTCTAGTTCAAGGAAATAAGCTTCTCCAACTCTATTGAGCTGCATTCTGTCATGCAGGAAGTACTTCTATGCCTCATAAGGGCCTGTGAGTAGCAGCAGGTATCCAGCAGCCAACAAGCCGAGTGGTGATTAGAAATTATCTAAATTAATAGTTGTAGCTAACTGACTGTGCATTGACTTTGGGTCAGACACTGATGTGCCTTAACCCTCAAAGCCACCCTGTTAAGGTAGATGCTATTATAGTCTCCACCTGTAAATGATGAACCTGAGCTACAGAGAAGATGAATAACTTTTCAAACACAGTTTATAAATGGTGGACCGTATGTTTCTATTGACTCAGTGCAATACATCCTAAATGGGCTTTCTTGACCTTTTTTCTCTTTCAATCTTGTAAAAATAATATGAAAGATTTACAAAATCACACAAACAAAAATACCTCTATAATCGTGCCTTGTGGGTTTGGGGATTCCATGTTAATAAGAATATTTTGTTTTCTCAAAAATTAAGTGTTTCACCTTCTATGAATACTTTCATGCAGGTCTAAAACACACAACTAATGTTTTTAGCAAGCATCAACTTAAAATCTAACAGGTAAAAATATACATTCATAAAAATTTGTGTAAAATATATAAAGGCAATAATCTAATTTTTCTCCCAGTGAGACAATTTGAAACAAATTCAGTGAAGTTCAAGGCTCTAAATTTGTTTAAGAAATATGCACATAAAATCACTGCAAAATTATATGTTCTTTAAGGAAGATTATATGAACAAGGCCCCCTTTTACTTTTCAGAGATGAAAGAAGAAAGCTTTATTGAACTCAAGTGAAATAAAGCTTTCAGCATTCATTCTGCCTGGGGGACTGTATCTCAGAAATCATGCCTAAAATCCACAATTAGAGACCCTTCTTTGAATCAAAACATTGTCACCAGAAGGCCTCTATGCTTTACACATCACCTAAAAGAAGAAGAAGCTCCTTATGATATATTAACATCTTGTAATAAATTATTACACTTAACTTGTCAAATGAGCTAATTGCAGCCTTGGAAAGCATTTCAGCAGAGGTATGAAAAATGGGACTCAGAAAAAATGCTTTGTAGTTAACAATGAGTCTTCATGGCTTTTCATGACTTTTTGAAAATACCATTTCTTATTGATTTCTGAGTGCTCTTTATATATGTTAGTGAAAATTTGCTATTTTTGCCCCTAGCAGCATCCCTTCTCCTTTCTCTGGCAACAGAATCACTCTGTATTGTGAAAAATGCACCTCAGGAGGTTTGGATGGCACTGATGTATTCTCTTATCTGCCACAAGAGTAACACATAGTTAAAACCTGCCCAATCAGAGTATCCCACACCAGCAACAACGATTACTCAGTGATATGGTTTGGATCTGTGTCCCTACTCAAATTTCATGTTCAGTTGTAATCCCCAGTGTTGGAGGTGGAGCCTGGTGGGCGGTGATTGGATCACTGGGGCAGTTTCTAATGGTTTAGCACCATCCCCCTAGTGCTGCTCTTGTGATAGAGTTCTCACAAGATCTGGCGGTTTAAAGTTGTATAGCACCTCCCCACTCTCTCTCTCTTCTTCCTGCTCCAGCCATGGGAAGTGCTGGCCCCCCCTTTGCCTTCCACCATGATTGTAAGTTTCCTGAGACCTCCCCAGAAGCCAAGCAGATGCCAGAAACATGCTTCCTGCACAGCCTGCAGAACTATGAGCCAATTAAACCCCTTTTCTTTATAAACTACCTAGACTCAGGTATTTCATTACAGCAATGTGAGAAGAGACTAATACACTCACTGATAGATCTGTAACACAAGCTGGGCTAAAATCCTTTCAAAAAAAATCTGGAGACAACAGATGCTGGAGAGGATGTGGAGAAATAGGAACACTTTTACACTGTTGGTGGGAGTGTAAATTAGTTCAACCATTGTGGAAGACAGTGTGGCGATTCCTCAAGGACATAGAAATAGAAATTCCATTTGACCCAGCAATCCCATTACTGGGTATATATCCAAAGGATTATAAATCGTTCTACTATAAGGACACGTGCACACGAATGTTCATTGCAGCACTGTTTACAATAGCAAAGACCTGGAACCAACCCAAATGCCCATCAACGATAGACTGGATAGGGAAAATGTGGCACATATACACCATGGAATATTATGCAGCCATCAAAAACGATGAGTTCGTGTCCTTTGTAGGGACATGGATGAACCTGGAAACCATCATTCTCAGCAAACTGACAGAAGAGCAGAAGATCAAACACCGCATGTTCTCACTCATAGGTGTGTGTTGAACAATGAGAACACATGGACACAGGGAGGGGAGCACTACACACTGGGGTCAGTTGGGTGGAAATAGGGGAGGGACGGTGGGGGGTGGGAAGCTGGGGAGAGATAGCAAGGGGAGAAATGCCAGATGTAGGTGATGGGGAGGAAGGCAGCAAATCACACTGCCACGTGTGTTCCTATGCAACAATTTTGCATGTTCTTCACATGTACCCCAAAACCTAAAATGCAATAAAACAAATAAATGGGAAAAAAAAAAAAGAAAAAAAAAAGTTTTTCTTCTGGAGCTATCAGAGAAGGAGGTCCCTTTCCTGGTGGACTGTTCAGCTAGTAGAATGGGAGGCTTGGGCTATGGGAGACCAACCTGGCTTCCTTATGAAAAGAGCTTCCCCCAGCTTCATCCCTGGGCTTTCCAGTTACAGGGCCAGAAATTCCCCAGGTACCCATCAGCAAATTGGAGTTGGATTACTTTCACTTTGGTTAAAAGTAGCCTGATGAAATTATACAACTTGAAGATAACAGCATTTTGCTGTCACCTATGTGGCAATTGTTTCCTCCAATTTTTTTTTAATTTTGTTTAAGGAGGTTTCTGTCATATAAAAATTTTTCATGTTTAAGGAGTCAACCCTTTTCCTCTTAAGTATCTATCTTTGTTGATATGCTTTGAAAATCTGGCAGGGTGCAGTGACTCATGCCTGTAATCCCACCACTTTGAGAAGCCGAGGTGGGTGGACTGGCTTGAGCCCAGGAGTTCCAGACCAGCCTGGCCAACAGGGTGAAACCCTGACTCAAAAAAAAAAACAAAAACAAAAACAAAAATTAGCTGGTGTGGTGGTGCTCACTTGTAATCCCAGCTATTGGGGAGGCTGAGGCATGAGAATCACTTGAGTCCAGAAGGCGGAGGTTGCAATGATCTTCCTCAAAATCCATCTCTAGCCTGTTAACAAATAGTTATCTATTTTTTTCTAGTAGTTTTATGGTTTTGTGTTCACATTTAATGTTTGGTCCATCATGAGTTTGTTGTATTGTAAGGTGTGTAACAGGCAGCCAATTTTATTTACAAATAGTTTATTGTCCCACTCTTTTTCCAATTATTTCAATGTTACATTTACTTTGTCCCAATTCATGTTCATGCTTTGATTTTTGTCTTGGCTTCAGGTGTCCCAGTTCTTGCACCAGTTTTGCACCAATTTTAATTGAGACTTGTGCCTTGTAGAAGAAAATTCACCCTCCTTATTCTTTTCTGGCAATTCTTACACATTTATGCTTCTAAATTAGTTCTAGAATCATTTTTGTCAAGTTTCAGAAAGAGCCTGCTGGAATTTGCTTGGGATTATATGTGTGTGTGTGTGTGTGTGTGTGTGTGTTTATGGATTTAGAGATAACATTGAGTCCACCAATACAAAGATGCAATTCACTCTGAAACTATTATAGTTAATTTTGTGTTCTTCGCTGGAGTTTGGTAACTTTCTTTACATTGGTTCTAAACATTCATTAAGTTTATGTCTGGGCATTTTGTGTTGTGGGTTTTTTGAAAATTTCTTTAGTGGTATTGTTTTCACCATTGTATTTTCCAACTTGTGTTTACTATATAGTAAGGTATTAGTTTTGCAATAAGTTAGGATACTGAACTCTGTTGGTTCTAACCATGTCTCAGTGTCTCTCAGGTATTTCAGATGGACAACTTCAGTAACTGTAAATGCCAATATTTTTGTCACTTTCTTTCAAATATAGAAACCTTATTTCTTTTATTCACTAATGACATTGGCAAGCTCTTTTGGAAACTTGTTAAAATATATCGGTAACAGGACATCTTTGTTTTGTCTCCAACTGTGGTGACAGGATTCTAGTAGATTTCAGTAACAAGCAAGCAGGGACTGTTGGTTTGAGATTATGTATATGATCAAGCTGTCGTGCTAGATTAAGGAAGTCTTCTAATCCAATTTAACCAAGTTTTTATCTTTTCGTTTTTAACTGAGGCAAAAATTTACTTGTGAAATGTATAGATCTTACAGCTTGATGAGTTTTAAAAAATACATCCACTCATATAATTCACATTCCTAACAACATCTAGAACATATCCCTTCACCCCAGAAAGTTCTTTTTGCAGTGAATCACCATTCACAACCTCACTCAGAGGTAATTAATTTTCAAATTTCTGCCACTATAAACTCAGTTTTGTATTGACATATAACTCACATATTAAGTCAAACTTTTTCAATGTACAATTCAGTAGTTTTTATTGTATCCAAAGTCATGTCATCACCACTGTCTACTTCCAGAACATTCTCATTCCCATATGTGGAAAGAAACCACATACCCATTGGCAGCCACTCCTCATTCCTCCCTCCTCCCAGCCCCTGGTGGCCACTAATCTACTTTTTGTCTCTATGGATTTGCCTGTTCTTGACATTTCATATAAATGAAAGGATACAATATGTAGCATTTTCTGTCTGGCTTTTAGTGAACATATTGTTTGTAAAGTTTACTCCTGTTGTAGAGTATGTCAGTACCTCATTCCTTTTAATGGCTAAAAATATTTTATGGTGTGGAAATACCACATTTTATTGATCCATTCATCAATGGATATATATTTGGGTTGTTTTCTTTTTTGTTATTATTATGAATAATACAAACTCCTACAAACATTAGTGTACCACTTTTTGTGTAAATATTTTTTTTTTTGGTCCTTTTGAGTATATACGTAGGACTGTTACCGAAATGCCAGGAGCTCAGTCTAAGTCCTGCTGCTCACTGCACAGAAAACCAGTCACTGAGACAATGATTATTCCCAAGGAAGAAGGCTTTAATTGGATGCTGCAGCCAAGGAGATGGGAGATCAGTCTCAAATCCATCTCCCTGACTCACTAAAATTAGGGTTTTATATAGCAGGGAAGAAATGTAACAACATATAATAAAAGAGGAACAGGGGAGCAGCAAGGAATCACTCATGATGAATGAGGGGTATTGCATCTTATTGTCTGGATGTGGTGATCTGGTGGGTTTCAGTTCTTTGATACCTTTTTTTTCTTTTTTGAAAGGCCTGAAAGTCATTTTCTGAGGAAGGAGCTCAGATAAAACAAATGTAAGTTTCAACTTTTAAGATCAGAAGGGTCAACTTCTATGTTTATCAAAAATAAAAAAACAACAAAACAAACAACAAAAACTATGAAACTATTGGGTCAGTTTCGGGACTGTAGGTTAGATTTTGCTTGTCGTAAAGCTTGATGTGAATGGTATTATACCTCTTATTTTCAACATTTACCTCTCAGTAAAGTGTTTTTGATATTTATTCATGTTGTTGCATGTATCAGTAGGTTGTTCCTTTCTATTGCTAAGTAGTATTTCATTATATGAATATATCATGTTTGTTTATCTGGGTTCCCATGGATGACATTTGAGACTATTTGAGACAATAGTTTTCAATTTGGGGCTACTATGAATAAAGCTGCCATGACTATTTTTGCACCTACCTTTCAATGAACCAATGTTTTCATTTCCCTTAGGTATTCAGCTAGGAGCTAAACCACTGTATCACAAAATAAGTATATGGTTAGCTTTACAAACAAATTTCACTGTTTTCCAAGTGATTGTACCATTTTATATTCCCACCAGTGTGTATTCAAATTCCGATCATGCTACATACTCATTAACATTTGATATTGTCAGTCTTTTAAAATTTGAGCCATTCTAGTGGGTATGTAGTAATATCTCATTGTCGTTTTAATTAGTAATATTATTTTTCTAATGACTGCTGATGGTGAATGTTTTTCCATGTGTTTATGGACCATGCATAGCACTTCTGTTGTAAATTGTCTATTCAAGTCTTTTGCACATTTTAGAAATTGTGTTATCCATTTAGTAGTGAGTTATAGAAGTTCTTTATGTACTCTAGATGCAATTTTTTTTTTTTTTTTTTGCCACATATCATATGTCTTCTCCCAGTTCGTGGCTTGTCTGTTCAAATTCTTAATGGTGTCATTTGATGAGCAGAAATTTTGTAGGTAGCATATAATTGAATTTTGATATTTTTTCTCTAGTCTATCTTTGTGCATTATGAATGATGTAATCTGTGTACATTTACTATTACTGTTTAGACACTGAGGTTTAAATTTTCCGTCTTTTTATTTGTTTTCTATTTGTCCCATCTGTGTTTTGCTCTTATTTTTCTCTCTTATTTCCTACTTTCTTTCTGATTAGTAGAGAATTTTACAGTATATATTATTTTATAGAGACGGGGTTTTGCCATGTTACCGCAAGAGGTTGCTCTTGAATTAGTGAGCTCAAGCAATCTGACTGCCTCAGCCTCCCAAAATGCTGGGATTACAGGTATGAGCCATCACACCAGGCTGAATTTAATAGTATTTTATTCTATCTTTTCTACTGGGGTTTTAGTTATTCTTTTTTCTTGCATTCGTATGTGTTATATCTCTAGCGATTACAATATGCATACTTATGGTTTTCCATGAATTAACATTTTACCACTCAATATCTAATTTTAAGACTTCACAGCAGTATCATTTACCTTTAATCTTTACCTTTGAATGATTATTTATACATTTTTCTAGTACATATTACAAAAACCTAATACATTGCTATTGTTTTGGTAAATTATATTTTTTCAAACAAAACAAAACAAGAAAACAATGTCCTTTACATTTCCCTTCCTAGTTGCCATTTTGGGAACTTTCCATTCCTTTGCAGAGGCAGTCTTTAATTCCTTGGCAGTGACCCCAAATTTTATTTTCCTTCTGGAAGACCTTCCTTGACCATTGCTTTATTAATTCTGTTAAAAAATTCTCACAACTTTTATTGTTCTGAAAATGTCTTTATTTTCTCTTCATTCTAAAAAAAAATTATAATTCTTGCCTAACATAGAACTCTAGGTTGTCAGGGTTTTTTTCTTTCTGCACTTTAAACAGGTTGTTATTTTTCCTTTTGATTTTCATTGTTAATGACTCAGCAGTCATTCCTTTCTTGCCCTCAGTGACATGCTGCTTTCTCTCTGGGTGCTCTTAAGGTTTTATCTTGTCATTGGTTTTTAGAAATTTGACTATGGTATAGGTATAGTTTGAATTTATCTTACTTGGAGTTTGTTGAACTTCTTGTATTTGAGAATTAATACTTTTCATCAAGCCAGCCATAGTGGTGCACACCTATGATCCCAGCTGCTTAGGAGGCTGAAGCCAAAGGACCTCTTGATCCCACTAGTTCAAGGCCAGTCTAGGCAACATAGACAGATCCCATCTCTAAAAACAATATGTGTATTTTTCACCAAAAGTTGAAAAATTTTAGCCCCAAACTCTCTCTCTATGTCTTCTTTGTACTCCAATTACATGTATGTAAATCAGTTGATATTTTGATGACTCACAGATGACTGAGGCTCTGTTTTAACCTTTTTTCTGTCTGTATTTTGGTTTGTACATTTTATTTATTTTGTCCTATCTTCAAGCTCACTGATCTTTACTCTTGTAGTGTCCAATCTGCTATTAATCCAATGATGTAATTCTTAAATTTTTTTAGATATGGCATTTTTACATTTTAGAGTTACCATTAGATTTTTAAAGAATATTTATTTCTCTGCTTCTTCCCAGCTGGTCACTTATTATGTCCATATTTTTCTTTGTTGCTATTTTTTTGACATGAGGTCTTGCTCTGTTACCCAAGCTGGAGTGCAGTGGTATAATCATGGCTTATTGGCATCCTTGACCTCCTGGGATCAAGAGATCTTCCTTTTCACTCTCCTGAGTACCTGGAACTACAGGCACATGCCACCATGCCCAGCTAATTTTCTAGTTTTATTTTTGTAGAGATGAGGTCTCACTGTGTTGCCCAGGCTGGTCTTGAACTCTTGGCCTCAAGTGATCCTCCTGCCTTAGCCTCATATTTTTCTTTATATGCTTAACTATAATTTTTTTAAATAAATTTTTATTTCCATAGGTTTTTGGGAACAGGTGGTATTTGGTTACATGAATAAGTTCTTTAGTGGTGATTTGTGATATTTTGATGCACCCATCACCTGAGCAATATACTTGGAACCCAGTTTGTAGTCTTTTATCCTTTACCTTCCTCCCGCTCTTTCTCCTGAGTCTGCAAAGTCCATTGTATCATTCTTATGCCTTTGCATCCTCATAGCTTAGCTCCCACTTATGAGAGAGAACATACAATGTTTGGTTTTCCCTTCCTGAGTTACTTCTCTTAGAATAATAGTCTCAATTCCATCCAGGTTCCTGCAAATGCCATTAACTTAGTCCTTTTTATGGCTGGATAGTATTCCATTTTATATACTATATATATACAGATATTTATAAATATATGTGTGTGTGTATATATGTGTGTATATATATACACAACAGTTTCTTTATTCACTCATTGGTTGATAGGGATTTGGGCTGGTTCCAGATTTTAGCAATTGCAAATTGTGCTGCTATAAACATGCATGTGCAAGTATCTTTTTGGTATGCCTCGTCCTTAACCATAATTTTGATAGCTGCTTCAAAGTCCTTGTCTGCTAATCACAACATCTCATCCTTTCTATTACTTTTCTCCAGGTTATTTATCACATTTCTCTGCTCCTTTGCATTTCTAGTAATTTTTTATTGAAACTGCATTGTGAAGAATCTGGATTTTTCTGTATTTCTTTAAATAGTTTTGGGTTTGGTTCCTACAGTCAATTAATCTATAAGCAACTTGATCATTTAGCTCAAGTGGGTGGGGCGGAGAGGGGGAGGTCAAACTATCACTCATGGTCAAATTTGGCTCACTACCTGTTTTTATAAAAGAAATTTTAATTGGGATATAGCCACACTCATTTGCTCATGTGTGGTCTGTGGTTGCTTTCACAAAGCAGTGAAATTGAATAGCTGTGACAAAGGCCATGTAGCCTGC
The DNA here is from genome assembly GCF_001604975.1 of Cebus imitator. Taxonomy (NCBI): domain Eukaryota; kingdom Metazoa; phylum Chordata; class Mammalia; order Primates; family Cebidae; genus Cebus; species Cebus imitator. The sequence continues at coordinate 879,628 of NW_016107378.1, read as the reverse complement.
AAAGCCTAAAATATTTACAACCCTGCTCTTTACTTAGGTTAGGTCTCCAGTTGCCCTACTCCTAAGGCATGACCTCTCTGGGATCTTAATTAATTACTTAGGAACTTCCACAAGATTTCGCCACTATGTGTGGTCAGGACTCCAGTGTGTCTCAACATTGTGCAGCTTCTGAGATCTCTATGACACACACACACACACACGTGCGTGCGCACACACACACACACATACACACACACACATACACACACACACACAGACTTTGATACGGTTTGGACCTGTGTCTGCATCCAAATCTCATGTAGAATTGTTGGAGGTGGGGCCTAGTGGTAGGTGATTGGATCATGGGGGCAGTTTCACATGGATAATTCAGCGCTATCCCCTTGGTGCTGTTCTCATGATAGTGAGTTCTCACAAGATCTGGTTGTTTAAAAGTGTGTAACACCTCCCCATTCTCTCTTGCTCCTTCTTCTGCCATACAAGAGAGACCTGCTTCCACTTCACCTTCTGCCATGATTATGTTTCCTGAGGCCTCCCCAGATGCTGAGCAGAAGCTGTTATTCTTCCTGTACTGCCTGCAGAACCATGAGCCAATTAAGCCTCTTTTCTTTATAAGTCACCCAGTCTCAGTTATTTCTCTAAAGCAATGCAAAAACCAATGAACACACAGTTGTTCTTCTCTGCCTCTTGGGTCCCCCAAATACATAGGGGCCACCTGCACAGATTTTTGGAGCTCCTTCTATGTACATATTCCTCTTCTCTAGTAACCTGCCCCCAAAATTCCAGCTGCCACACCAGCCCTGAACCCTAATTTTTGCCCCCTCAAATCATAAGACTTTTGTGCTCTGCTGGGCTTTATCTTTAGGCACCCCGAACCAGAAAGCACTTTTAGGCAGAAAGCCAGTGTGGATGTGGGACTCACCTCATGTGATTCTCTTCTCTGGGTCACAGTCCTGTCCTGCCTGATCCATCATCTGCGAACAGTCACTTCATCAATGCTGTCCAGTCTTATAGCTGTTTGCAGCACCATGACTAGTCCAATGCCAGTTATTTTGACATGGATGGACATAGAAATCTTTCTTTTTTGTGTTTCAGCTTTTAGGGGTTTTTGGCTGAGTGCGGTGGCTCACGCCTTTAATCACAACACTTTGGGAGGCCAAGGTGGGTGGATCACTTGCTGTCAGGAGTTCAAGACCAGCCTGGCCAATATGGTGAGTCCCAATCTCTACTAAAAGAACAAAAATCAGCTGGATGTAGTGGTGGGCACCTGTAATCTCAGCTACTTGGGTGGCTGAGACAGGAGAATTTCTTGAACCTGGGAGGTAGAGGTTGCAGTGAGCCAAGATCGTGCCACTGCATTCCAGCCTGGGTGACATAGTGAGACTCTGTTTCAAAAAAAAACAAGAAGGAAAGAAAGAAAAAGAAAATGAAAAAAAAATTTGTTCGTTTTTTGAATCAAAAATGGATGCTGAATCACTAATGATCAGGGAAATGTAAATCAAAACCACAATGTGATATCACCTTGTTCTTGTGAGAATGGCCATAATAACAAAATCAAAAAACAGTAGATGTTGGCATGGATGCAGTGACCAGGGGCACTACCACACTTCTGGTGGGAATGTAAACTAGTACAGCCACTGTGGAAAACAGTGTGGAAATTCCTTAAAGAACTAAAAGCAGAACTACCATTAGATCCAGCAATCCCAGCAGCCCTCCTATGACCTTGATGTCCTGCAGGCTTCCCTACTGGGTGTAAAGCTCCCTAGAAGCAACCTTGTTATTTTTACATTGTCTCATTTCACTGATTTCTTTTCCCCTCCCAGAAATATTAAATTTCTGGCTTGTGATGGCTTCTTAGCTTTGTGATGAATATTGTCAACTCATATGGAACCTACCTACGCTGTTACAAATTTCATCACCTCCAGGCAGTTTTCAACTCTACATGTAATGGAATGCACCTAATTTTTGAATTTTCAGAATTGGAAACCCATCATTTTGGAGTCATAAATATTACTGAATTCTAGGGTAGGAGTTAGAATTGGTGTTTGGGAAAACAAACAAACAAACAAACAAACTTTCTCCTTTTCCAGGGAGGCTCGGTTTGAAGGTTGTTTTAGTTGACAGCATATAGAAGATGTAGATCTACCCATGGTTCTTGGTAGAAGTCCAGAATTAGCAAAGTAATAAAAGTGTTGACAGTTCATACTGAGATACTTAGCACTCTACTTGATAATGCATGTGTTATGTTTGAACAGAACGGTGGCCCTATAGAGCTATAAGCCTCTTTTCCCATGAAAGCTGGATTTACACTAATATTGGTCTGAAAAATACTAATTGTTCCTGGGTGATGCCTGTGTGTTCTAACCTAAACATTGCTCACAAGAGATTGGAAATTATGGAGTTGACGATACATTCACCCTTTCATCTAGCCAGTCAAAGGACTGTGATAAGAAATTGCTTTGGGTTTAGTATAGTACTAAGTTTATTGAACTCTTTGGGTCCCCTACATGGTATCATTGAAGACCAAGTAACTCTTGAGTTTGGATAAAGTCCTGGGTTCATCTTGTGTAGTCCATGAGCGCTCAGTGACATATTAATGGTGGAGCGCAGGTTTTCCCCAGCAAGGGAATAGACGTTCCTTTGTTGATCATGCTGAGATAGGAAATGAGTTTAGCCTTAGACTGGAGGAGAAATGTCTTGTCTCTCAGGCCAAGTTGGGCCTGGAATCACAGAAAAGAAGCTGCTTGGAGATAACAGGAATCAGGGTGAGTTCAAGTAGACTGATGGCAAAAGATGAAGCCCTAAGTGAGGTCAAGTCAGGGCTGTGAGTTCAAGCAGAGACACCTGTAGGGTGGGGCAAACAACTTGTCCCAGTTTATCTGGGACTGTCCTGGTTTTAAAATGGAAAGCTCCTGGGAACTCCTTTAGTCTGGGGCAAACTGGGACTTTTCGTCACCCTAGGTATTATGAATAGTTAATTTGGTGCCCTTTGTGTTGTATGACTGATCCCCCCCAAGATTTCAGTAAACACTGGTTAGAAGTCTCAGCCCCAAACCGAGAGCGATGGCTCACACCTGTAATCCCAGCATTTTGGGAGGCCGAGGCAGGTGGATCACCTGAGATTGGGGGTTTGAGACAGGCCTGGCCAACATGGTGAAACCGCATCTCTACTAAAAATGCAAAAATTAGCTGGCCGTGGTGGCACACAGCTGTAATTCCGGCTACTTGGGAGGATGAGGTAAGAGAATCACTTAAACCCAGGAGGCGGAGGATGCAGTAGCCGAGATCACAATAATGCACTCCAGCCTGGGCAACAAAGCAAGACTCCATCTCAGAAAAAAAGGAAGCCTCAGCTCCATTTTAGCTGTGATGAAGGGGACTGTGTCCATGTATAAGGAGACATATCTAGGGAAAGCCGTGGCAAGCGGGAAGGGACCCAACAAGGGTCTCAGCATCTGGTGCAAAGCAGCTGGCTGGGACTGAGTATTAACCAGGGCTGGTTAGAGAAACACATAACAGTCTTAAGAGGCCCCAGGAGAAAAATGAAGAGGACTCTATGGGATAGGTTGAAGCCTGGACTTCCTGTGCTACAGAAGGATTGGGGCTTAGCGTATTCTTCGAGTATTAAACAGAAGTCCTGACCTTGAAGCTGGCGAACTTGGCAACATCTGGGTTGCATATACTTCTAGACGTCTTCCTATATTGTATGGAGAAACACATGCCAACCTCAGAACTGATTGACCGTTCATTTATTTGGTACCGGATATATAAGTGATATCTTTCATTTCTAATGCCGAGTGTCCAGTGAAGAATTGCCTATACATCAAGCTGTTCCTCAGTGGAAGGAGTTGGACAATAGTCTTGGGAATAGGCTTGACCACTTTCTAGTTATATGGTCCTAGAAAATTTTCTTAAGTCTTCAAAGCATCATTTTTCCAATGTCTCCCAGTGTTAGAATTCTCAGAAGAATTACGTGGGACACTGTATCTGCCACGCTGCCTTGTGACTTCTGTGGGCTCTTGGCACTTTGCCTTTGTAGACAGACCCCTTCCTCCATAAAAAAGTATTAAAATACAGATACCATACAGGCAAGATTCATTATTAGATTCATTATTATTATATTCGTTGTCATTTAGTATATTAATTTTAAATTTTATTTCATGTTATTTATTAATATTGTTATTATTATATTGACACAGGGTCTTGCTCTATTGCCCAGGCTGAAGAGCAGTGGCTCAGTCTTGGGTCACTGCAGCCTTAACCTTCCAGGGCTCAAGTGATCCTTCCACTTCAGCCTCCCAAGTAGCTGGGACTACACGCACATGTCACCACACCCAGCTAATTTTTTTTTTTTTTTGGTAGAAACATGGTTTCGTCACATTGTTCAGGATTGTCTTGAATTCCTGGGCTCAAGGGGTCCTCATGTCAGCCTCCCAAAGTGCTGGGATTTCTGGCATGAATCACCATGCCTGGCCTAATTTTTAATTTCGTATATTGTGATAGACTAGTATATTTTATTATTTACAGTTTTTTTTTCTGATTTGAAAAACATTAAAAATGAAACATTTTTGTGAGCTCAGTCACTGTGCCTCCTGTGTCTCCTAAGTCTGCCCTGATATGCAGCACCTGGGACAGGCTGAGCACATAGTAGGTGCTGCACACAGTTTTTAATTCTTTTTCTCTTTCATCCACATCTAAAGCAACATTTTCAAAAACTTCAAGTGGCAAATTAAAATTTAAAAAATAAAGTCAAAAGAAAATGTTCTCCAACCCAGTGGATATCTGTAACAGCAGGTTTCACTTATAGTGAATATCACTTTACTGCTTTTAACAAACTTCAAAGAAAATATTGTAAGGCCATTCATTCTACATGTCTGTTTCACATCAGTCACAATTATATCCCAGCTTCACTTCTCTCCCCTTGTTAAACCTCATAAATCGTGTAACCAGAATGTATGCGTAGTATATGGATTACATTAGGAATTGTCAGAAGTAGCCTGATAGTCAGCATCGGTTGTTGCCCCCACCTCTGGCAAATCCAAACCCTGGGAAGGTACATTAATACCCACACCCTCAGTCCCCAGAAGAACCGCAGCTTAGGGAAAGGGACCCATCTCCTTCCTTAACAGTCCCACTAAAGAATTGAAACTGCCATTGCGACGTTTAAACTATTGTGCCACAGCTCTACAACAGATATGCTCATTGACCTATTGAGCAGTCATACAAAAATAAAAAACAAAAATCAGATTTGCAGTGGGAGTGAAACCTTGTGTGTGGTACACAGGGAGCATGCAGGTTTCCAGAGCTGGTTAGGTAGGCCCCTGAGATGCCGTTTTGGCAGTGCAGAGTAAAATGCTGTTGTTCTGGAAGAAATGATCTCTACCAGTGCCTCTCAAAGAAGAAACTGCCTTTAGATTTCCGAACTTTATTGCTGTCTGTTTTTTCATTCACGGCAAAGATTCTTCAGTGACAGGAGCCACGCTTCTCATAAGGAAACCACTGAGATGAGATGGCAACCCGGGGCCCCTCTGGCAGTCATCTGGACAGGGCAGAGAGCTTTACCTCCCCTCAAAGCCTCTCCCCTCCCTGCTTTGATACTTTCTCCCTACTCGGTAAAGATCCAAGGAAGTTTCCCATCAATGGCAAGCACATTTTTCCATTTGAAAGATGCAGTAAAAAGAAGTTATACGGCCAAAGAATACAGATTCCTTGTTCTAAATGAAAGAGCTTAATAGATTTATATTTATCACTCCCGTTACATTTATAAGATCATTGAAATTCAAGACCGTCTCATTTATCTGGCAATGGTTGAGAGCGAGCTGCTTCCCACATGTGGCTTTTTCTGATAACCCACATTTATACCCTTTGAAGCACCAGCACTTGTTAAAATGCAATCTTTTTTTTTTTGATAGAAAAATTTTCAAAATATTACGCATGTTTCCCAGCCTTTTAAAACAGACTTTCCTGAAATATAATTTAGCATCCCCTGGCTTTCTGAGAATGCATGGGGAGGCGTGATGGTGAAAGAACTCTAGAATCAGACAGATGGGTTCATGTGAAACTCTGATGCTGCCGTATTGGTCATCAGACCTTGTTAATTTTTTATTGAAACTACATTGTGAAGAATCTGGATTTTTTTGTATTTCTTTAAACAGTTTTGGGTTTGGTTCCTATGGTCAGTTAATCTATAAGCAACTTGATCCTTTAGCTCAAGTGGGTGGGGCAGGGGCGTCAAACTATCACTCATGGTCAAATTTGGCTCACTACCTGTTTTATAAAAGAAATTTTAATTGGGATATAGCCACACTCATTTGTTTACGTGTGGTCTGTGGCTACTTTCACATAACAGTGAAATTGAATAGTTGTGACAAAGGCCATGTAGCCTGCAAAGCCTAAAATATTTACTATCCTGCTTTTTGCTTAGATTAGGTCTACAGTTGCCCTACTCCTAAGGCATGACCTCTCTGGGATCTTAATTAATTACTTAGGAACTTCCACAAGATTTCGCTACTATGTGTGGTCAGGACTCCAGTGTGTCTCAACATTGTGCAGCTTCTGAGATCTCTATGACACACACACACACACACGTGCGTGCGCACACACACACACACATACACACACACACATACACACACACACACAGACTTTGATACGGTTTGGACCTGTGTCTGCATCCAAATCTCATGTAGAATTGTTGGAGGTGGGGCCTAGTGGTAGGTGATTGGATCATGGGGGCAGTTTCACATGGATAATTCAGCGCTATCCCCTTGGTGCTGTTCTCATGATAGTGAGTTCTCACAAGATCTGGTTGTTTAAAAGTGTGTAACACCTCCCCATTCTCTCTTGCTCCTTCTTCTGCCATACAAGAGAGACCTGCTTCCATTTCACCTTCTGCCGTGATTATAAGTTTCCTGAGGCCTCCCCAGATGCTGAGCAGAAGCTGTTATTCTTCCTGTACTGCCTGCAGAACCATGAGCCAATTAAACCTCTTTTCTTTATAAGTCACCCAGTCTCAGGTATTTTTTGAGTTTCTTAGCTTTTTTTCAAGTTTTTTTTTTTTTTTTTACCATTTTTTTTTTCCAAGGCAGAGTTTCACTCTTGTCACCCAGGCTGGAGTGCAATGGCATGATTTTGGTTCACTGCAACCTCCACCTTCCAGGTTCAAGTAATTCTCCCGATTCGGCCTCTGCAGTAGCTGGAATCACAGGTGCTCGCCACCATACCTGGCTGATTTTTGTATTTTTAGTAGAAACAGGGTTTCACCATGTTGGCCAGGCTGGTCTTGAACTCCTTGATCTGCGTGCCTCAGCCTCTCAAAGTCCTGGAATTGCAGGCGTGAGCCACCCTGCCTGGCCTAACTTTGTTTTTACAATCCATGGATCTCCTTTCTCCCTGGATTCAGTGTCTACCTCTGGCCATAGCTCCTCTAGTATGTTGTTTCTGACATCTTGTGAGATGAGAAACCCCATAAACTGTTGTCCAGAAGCTTTCTTCAGAAGAGTTAAGTGTATTCTAAGATGTGGCTTTGGGTAATTTTTTTTCCTGAGGGAGGACAAGTATGACTTTTAGTGCATCGTAGTGGTCAAGATGGGCCAGCTTTCGCTGCAAGAAAAAGAAACTCCAAAATCTCAGGTGGCTTCACAAAGCAAAAGTTGGCTTCTCATTTGTTTTGTGTGTCCACTTGGGTTGCAGAAGGGCTCTATTAAGCATGGTTGCTCAGGCACACAGGCTGACAGACCCTCTATCCCAACCCATCTCCATCTCAACCCATGCTTCCACGGTCCCCACGGCAGGGGAAGAGAATGTGGTAAATTGCCTAGGAGATCTTACAACTTCTGCAGGAAATCACATATGTCTTCATGCTGACATTTCATTGGCTACCGCAGATGACATGACCACACTTCCGGAGGGCAGATAGATACAATTCTATCATGGGGGTTGGAGAGAACTGGATAACCTTGCATATGGCTCTGGTTTATATATTTTAGCTAATAATAATCCCAGTTTATATTTACCAAGTGCTTTTATTCCATGCCATCTACTGCACTAGGTCCTTTACAGGCACAAGAACTTCCCGTGTTCTTATACATGAGAAAATTAAGATGTAAACAAGTTAAGGCACCTGTCCATAGTGATATACAGAGCCATAACATGGGTCAACTGATACCCAAACTGGGTCTGTCTGACACCAAAGCACATGTTCTTAACCAACATTTTCTGAATCTCAAATATGTTCTAGATCACTGAGGTTGATTAATAACCTTGAAATAAGTGACTCATGTTATTGTTGTGTTTGTACAATATATCCATGAAAGAATGGTCAAAATTTCCTTTGTTCATGATATTTTCTTCATTGTCTTTCCCCAGTGGGATGGCTTTTCTTCTTTCTTTCTTTTTTTTTTTTGAGACAGAGTCTTTCTTACTGTCACCCAGGCTGAAGTGCAGTGGCACGATCTCAGTTCAATTGTAGCCTCCACCTCCCAGGTTCAAGAAATTATCTGTCTCAGCCTCCCAAGTAGCTGCGATTACAGGTGCCCGCCACCATGCCCAGTTAATTTTTTTTTGTATTTTTAGTAGAGATGGGGTTTTACCATCTTGACCAGACTAGTCTTGAAGTCCTGACCTTGTGCTCCACCCACCTTGGCCTCCCAAAGGGCTGGGATTACAGGCATGAGCCACCGTGCCTAGCCATGGTTTTTAATTTAACAAATATATTCTGAGCACTGACTATGTACTTATCTATGAAACATGACAGGGGGGATTCCAGGGCAAGGCATGATCAACACCACAGTTCTTAATTTCTGAGAGTCTATAATCTTTTAAAGGCATGATACTGAATAAAAGTAAATACTTTAAGATGAAGGTAAAATATAAGATCACTTGTAAGAGAGTTAAACAGAATGGAATGATGCATTGTGTGCTACACACTGTTCTATTTGCTGTTGTCAATGTTAGGGAATAGAAAGAATTGAAAAACAAAGAGAATTTGGACAACAAAAGTGTCCATCCTAAAATAAGCAGAGGGTATATGAAAATTGAGGAGACTGGCTTGACGAGGGTGAAACTGTATGTTGGGAGGAAGGGAGGGAACTAAACTGGCCGGGAAACATAGAGCCAGGTTACAAAGAACCTTGAATATCGGTAGAAGGCCTGGCCATGTCCCCTAGGCAAAGAGGAGAGGATACAAGGCATATGCTATTTCTCTTTTCCTATCGTGTTTTAAAAACGTAAAATATTTCAAATAAAGTTGAAGTTTACTTTGCCTCCCCAACCCTTCCCAGTCACAGTCACCTCTCCTCTCTCTTTTTTTTTTTTTTT
>NW_016107378.1:833354-869203 GCF_001604975.1 Cebus imitator | reverse complement strand
AGAAAAGAAAGAAAGAGAGAAAAAGAACTACTTGAAAAAGTAGAATTTGGTGTCTGAAATTAATTTTCACCCGGGAATATAGTTGAATATAGACATAGGAGAACACATGTCTTGGATGGTAAAAATTATTGATTATTATCTCTTTGCTTCTTACCCTTTCATTTTTTTCTATTTTGCAGCTCTTAACATATGCAGGACTACCTCATTTGGTTAGCTTTTGTATTTTCCATCTCCTTTTTTCTCTCTTTTGTTGTATTTTGGATAATTTTCTCAGATCTGTCTTTCCATTCACTTATTCACTCATCAACCACAATTATTTTGCAGTCCAACTGGTCTATTGAGGTTTTTATTTCAATTACTGATTTTTTTCATTTTTAAAATGTTTTCCTCCAATGTGCCTGTTGTTTTTAAATTGATCTTTTTCTTGGTTTATGATTGGTGTTCTTTTTTTTTAATGTTTTGAAGTGTTTTAAGTCTATTTATTTTAAAGTCTTTTTTAGATTGTTACTCGATTACTCCCAGCTCTTGAGATGCAAATTCTACCATTTGTTTCATCTGTTGGCTGTGCTTCACTGTGCTTTGCTTCCTTATGTGGCTTCTTTCCTTATTTCCTTTCTGTAAACTCATGCTTATGAAGATGAGAGTGAAAGAGGAGTCCATGGCAGTTTCATGCGCTCTACAGCATCCTTGTGGAGTGCCTTTGAATTTACCAATTCTGGCCAAGATTTTAAGATAATTTCTTAGTTTTGGGTCCCCGTACATAAATAATGAGAATTAAGATCTTACTCATGGCACAAATTCATTTGTTTTGAGTGATGCCTGTTCCTCTCATGGCCCTGAAAAACTACAAGCTCCCCTGCTATACCCCTAGGCTAGTGGGTGGTTTCTTTAGTTACCAATTCAGAGGACATTAGTCAGCTCTTCAGAGCTCCTGGCTTTATGCAGTTAGCCTGGCCCCTCCCCTGACTCTCCGCGGCTCAGGCCTACAGGATCCTGTTCATAAGGCCTACAGAGTTTCAGCTGTTAACGTCTCACTCCCATCCTGGTTCACATTAAGTATTTGTATTTTACCTCCCTCTGTTCACCCTAACGTCAGGCATCCTCTTTGCATCTGGCACTTGAGACTTTTTTTTTTCTTGGTTTTCAGTTTGAGACTGGATTGAAAGTGGTGGAGAGGGTTTTTTTTTTTTTTTTTTACCAAAATTTATATATGTGTGAAGTGGAAGGGTTTGTTGGTTTGTTTTAATCAGCTCAGATTAGCACTGTTGAACTGCAACTATGGAAAAAGTATTTTAAATGAAAAACTACGCAGGACTTGGCAACTGATCACACACAACTTACTTAGTTTGCGTTCCCTCTCCCATCTTCTTTCCGTCTACTTCCCCAAAGGAGATTTTGAGACAAGGACTTGAGAGTAAGTTGTTAATATTGAAGATGGAAGAAACATCAGTAGGGAAATACAAAAGTTAGACAGGGAAGGGAAAATGGCCAACAAAGGGTGTTATCAATCTAGTGACTATTTTAGAAACCAGAACCTAATTCCCCTGGGAAAACTCAGTTCTCTACTCAAAGGGTGAGGAAGCTATGATATAGATACTAACTACTGTATGTCACTGGTGGAAGGGCTTCCAGTAGGCAACCCACCAACATTTCCAGCCTGTCATATAGACGAGTTTAGTTATGTACCAGTGTGCAACATGGTATCCCACAATTTAGTGACTTAATACAACAGTAAACATTTATTATTTCATACAGTTTGTGAGGGTCAAGAATTTTGGAATACCTTAGTGGGTGAGTGTGTGTTTCCTCATGAGGTTGCATTTAAGAAATGGGCAGGGATTTAGTAATCTGAAGGCTTCACAGAGGCTGGAGGACCTGCTTGTAGGATGGTTCGCTTGCACGACTGGCTGGCCAGTGCTGGCTGTTGGTTGGAGGCCTCAGTTCCTCACCATGTCGACTTCTCCATTTGACTACTTGAGTGTCCCTACCAACAAGGCATATGCTGGCCCCAAAATGAATGATCCAAGAGAGACCGTGAGGCCATAGGGACTTTTATGGTCTAGTCTTGAAAGTCACACTGTAATTTCCACCACATTCTATTTGATAGAAGCGAGTCAAGTCATAAGGTTTGGCCCGTGCTCAAGAAGAGGGGAGGGAGGAGTATCAAAAAAATGTGTGAACCTATTTTTAAGCCATCAGAGCAGGCAAATCAGGCTTTGGCCACCAGAGTGTGTTCTTAGGCAAAGAAACGCAGGTGCATTTGGAATTCAGGTAGGCTAAAGTCTCAAGAAGGAGAGAGGATGGGTGGGGCACCAACAGTGTCCTCTCCAGGAATAAATAAAGATAAGTCAAACCCATTTTTAAGGTTTGGGAAATAGAGTTGATTGTTTCATGGGAGGCACAGCTGCAAAGTGACAGGGTAAAGGACATCAAGATATGAGTTAGGATCTGGGCCGTCTTTAGACTCAATGTACTGCAACCACTAAGAAAGAAAAAGCATTTCCAGTTAGATTACAATACTCCAGGGATTGTACGATGTATCTCAGTTTCAGGCCAGGTGCAGTGACTCATGCATGTAATCCCAGCATTTGGGGAGGCCAAGGCGGGCAGATCATTTGAGGTCAGGAGTTTGAGACCAGCCTTGCCAATATGGTGAAACCCTGTACCTACTAAAAATATAAAAATTAGCTGGGCGTGGTGGTATGTGCCTGTAATCCCAGCTACTTGGGAGACTGAGGCAGGAGACTGGCTTGAACCCAGGAGGCAGAGGTTGCAGTGAGTCAAGAGCATGCCACTGCACTCCAGCCTGGGTGACAAGAGCAAAACTCAGTCTCAAAAAAAAAAAAAAAGTGCATCTTAGAATCAACAAATATAGTAGTTGTACAAAGAATTGCAGAGTTTACATATATGATAGCTGCAGAAGCAAACGCCTCTAACTTTTGCTTTCCATGTTACATAGATGTCATTAAGAATTAAGCATAGACAGTAGGATGATATGGAGATTTAGATTTTAGCCCCTAATGGACCATATCCTAGAATGAATAAGTCATGAAATCTCTCTGGGTCTCAATTTTCACATCTGCAAAACGGGGATAAAGTACTGTCTTGACTTTCCACAGATCCATAACAAACAAATGCAAAATATCTTTAAAATTAAGATGTCATTGAGCTATAAGTTACCATGAGTGTGCAGAAGCAGCTATAAAACTCACAGATAGCATGAAAGAAATTGAACATTTTTTTCCCCTTGGAAGCTCCAGAAAGACAAAAGTCCTAATTCCTCGTGGTGTTAGTCATACTGGATGGATTCCCACTTTTTATTTTATTTTATTTATTTATTTTTTTGAGATGGAGTCTCTTACTGTCACCCAGGTTAGAGTGCAGTGGCACAATCTCTGCTCACTGCAATCTCTGCCTCCTGGGTTCAAGCGATTCCCCTAACTCAGCCTCCCAAGTAGCTGCGATTACAGGTGTGTGTCACTACGCCCAGCTAATTTTTGTATTTTCAGTAGAGACAGGGTTTCACTATGTTGGCCAGGCTGGTCTGGAACTCCTGACCTCAGGTCATCTTTCCACCTCATCCTTCCAAACCGCTGGGATTACAGGCATGAACCACCATGCCTGGCCTGACTCCCACATTGTAAAGAAATATCTTTGTTTAAAGAACAACTTTTTAGAAATGGAAGAAGACAGTGGGGACTTGAGTGTAATCCTACACAAGCAGATCTTGCACATAAATGGATTGAAGAAAAAACTCAATTGATCATTTTCTAGCTGGTGCAATAAATCTGGGCATAGGAGAACCATACACCTCATTGGCTGAGCGGGCAAATCTAGGTCCTGTTCACACATGGCCATTTCCTAGTGGTGCCTGCCCAAGCCCAGATAGAGATAGAACTTGAGGCTTTCAGTCAGAAAACCCCAGCTGCCACTTGGGCTGCTGAAAGCTCCCAATATAAAGAAATGACACACACCTGAGCAGGTCTGATATATATTCCTTTCTGCAGAGGGCAGTGGAATACGTTCGTGGGCCATTCATCATATTGCTAAAATTAGATCCTGCTTAGAAGGAATGATATATTACTGATTACATAATAAAGATAGCTATATTTCTCATGAGAAACAGAAGGGAGAGATATATTTAGGCATAGGGCAAATATATCCTTGATATGAAAAATGGATTCATTAAGTATTTAATCTTTATACCATTCCTGTGAAATAAATGCACACATACATCACACGTGTTTTAAAGTGACTTGATAATTAATATTGTTACACTTGAGAACAATCCTGGCTCTCCATCGAGAAGTCATGTCGTGAGTCAGAGAATGCAGGCTGAGGCATGCCCTCTATTGAATGGCTTGTCTGCACTCTAAACGCCAAGCGAACCATTTCCACTGCGCGAGGAGGGTGAGTCCTGGATTTGCATCATGATGTCATCACAGGTTGGTGACGCCCGGAGGGAATCGCTGGCGTTTTTCTATTTCAAAGAGTCTGTGGTGACGCCAGCTGAAAATATCCTGTCTACAAGATACAGCTTTCATTCTCCCTTTGTTTGTTTAAAAAAAAAAAAATCTGCCCCCTTACATCTCATTCTAGCTCTCTGCAACATCCTTACCATACAGGAAAAATCTCACATTTTAAAAAACTTGTAGCCATCATGGAGGCATTTCCAGATATCCTGGTGATGATATTCTGACTTAAAACAAACATGAGTGTGTTTGGTTGAAGTTTAAACAAATACAGAGATTTGTAGCACCTCGTGTGTCAAAGGTCAGCAAAAACAAATCTGGGTGAAACGAAACAGCAAAATAATTCTAGGAACAATAGCTATGAAAAGTACATTGATCTAACTCAACTTTATCCTAAAGGGATTACTGTCAGGAGGAAAATGCTAACAAGTTATAAAAGATTAAAAGCTCATTACTCATATGTTTATGTTACAGGAAAATAGCACAGCCTTTGAAGTGAGATGGGCTTGAGTTCTGGTCCTGGATCTGACATGTACTAAATTTGTGAGTTTACAGCAAGTCATTTAACCTCTTTTGAGCTCTTTGTCTTCAACTGTAATATAAAAATCAAATTGCTCTGACCATACTGTCCCGAAGGTTGATAACGCATGCCACATCTAGCACAGTGCCTGATACAGAGCAGGAAATCAACAAACATCTGTTGCCTTCCACTCTCCATCCCCTGCGGAGTCCACCCACTTAGATGAGTCTAGGAAGGTAGTGCCAGAAACCTTTTCCAGCTTTCAGTGACGTCATCATCATCATCATCATCACAATGCTTCTCTCTACTTTACTAGGCTGTCAATGAAAATTCTAGAGTTGACAGGAACACATTCACGGACAAAGTCCTCGAAGCAGTCAGAGCAGGCTAGGCTCTGCTGCCATAGAAACAACCTCCAATGCTCAGTGGCTTAATACAATAAAGGTTTATGTCTCCTTCATGCTACATGTCTAATGGGAGTCAGCAGGTAGCTGTACTCACTTTAGTCATTCAGGGACCCAAGATTCTGCCTTCATTTGATGCGACCATCTCAACATGAGGTTCACAATTCACTGTGGGAAGAAAGGAGCATCAGAATAGAGCAGTGGCTTTTCATTGCTTCCACGGGGAAGTGCTATATGACACTTCTGCTTGCATTTCAAAGGGGCAGGGATGTTAATCCATCCAGATCCCTAGAGAAGAGGTGATTCAGAGAGTTGATGCTTCTGTGGAGTAGCAAAGTGATGACTAGAATGCACCTAGTACGCCCAAGTCCAGGGAGGCTTCCAGTAACTCCAGCTGCAAGCACCGTACCCTTGACTCCCCGGCTTCCCTTCCTGGGAGAATGCAGCTTTGCCTGTGACCCACCGATCTCAGCCAGGATCTAACCCAGGCCCATTCTTTCCCTTGGTTCAGGCTTGTGAGTGGCTTTCTGAAGTTTTGATTATTAACCTTTCTATATAATTCTCAAATCACATCTAAGTTGTCAAACTTGCAGGTGCTTCATGGCAACATGATTGTTATTTTGTCACCAGATGCACCTTACTGTCACCTCAGATCTTATTAAACTATGTAGCTGATGTTCCTACATTTTTTGCTTCTTTCCCAGAAATAATCAGTATCTCCCTTATTTGCTAGTGGTTGACTGATTGCATTATCTGCCCTTATTTTGCGCCCCTCCCTTGTATTCAAGACCCTTGCTTGACATGCGATTTTGCGTGACCTCTTGCTAAAGAGGTGGAGTTTATTTCTCTATGAATAAGAAAAGCGGCTGAAAACTTTATGGAGGCCCCATGTTCAAGGAGATTGCCCTGTCAGGGGGTTTGACAGCAGTAGGAGTTTCCAGGCTGGGAAGACTCAGGAAGGAGACTCCACTGTGATCCTGTGTGGTTCAATCTGGTGGAAGTGGGACCCCAACTGGTGGTTCTGGACATGAGGAACAAGGTCTTGACTCTGTGAAGAAGAGGTGACATTGCTAAGCCAGAGTGGCCAGGCACTGGACGAGCAGGCTGAGACTTGGTCTGAGGGTCCAGGAGGGCATCCAAAAAACAAGCAGGAAATCTAGACAGGAGACCAGGAACCCTGTGGGGTCTGAGAAGACGGTGCCCTGCTGGCACTGCCAGGCCCATCAGACACCATGTTAAAATAGCAAGTCTCGTTCCAGAAACCACTGAGAGAGGGAAGGGGGACCCTGCGTTCTCTCTAAGTTCAGAGCTGGATGAGAGTCAGATCCTTTAATTTAGAAGGCTGTGGAAAGCAGGGGCTGACGACTGCCACCCTAATCACTCCCTTTTCTCGGGAGTGGACACCGGGAGCCTCTGGATCCAGCGGTTCTCATCCCGGGTGCACACATGATCACCTGGCACATTTTTAAAAATGCTAGTGCCTGGGCCACACTCCACCCCCAACAAGATTCTGACTTTTGTCCGTGGTTGGTAGAATGTATTAGGTTGGCACAAAAGTAATAGTGATTTTGCCATTCCTTTTAGTGGCAAAAACTGCAATGACATTGCTCCACCCTGTATTGCTATTGTTAACAATATTCAGCCTGTGTTGAAAAGCACTTAACCAGGTGGCTGGACCCCAAGCCTTCCTCCCAGTACAGGCCTCCGCACTGATTTTTCTAAACCACAGTTTAAGTAGGCACCCTAATTGTCATTTTTAAAGAAAAAAAAATTAATGATGAAAATAGCGGTTTTAATCTGCCGATTACATGCATAGCCATTCATAATCTATAAATAGACCAACAGTAGCCCTTGCCTCTGCATGACTTTTATTGTATGTATTTTTTTTAAGACAAGGTCTTGCTGTGTTGCCCAGGCTGGAGTGCAATGGCACCATCACAACTCCCTGCAGCCTCCACCTCCCAGGCTCAAGTGATCCTCCCACCTGAGCCTCCAGAATCTTGGGACTACAGGCATGCAACACCACACTCGGCTATTTTTTGTTTATTATTTGTAGGGTCTCCTTGGTCTTGAACTCCTGGACTCAAGCTATCCTTCCTCCCACAGCCTCCCAAAATGCTAGGATTACAGGCCTGCACCACCACGCCCAGGGCTTTAGCTATGTTTTACATAGTCCCCACAGTCCAGAACTGATGCCCTGTGAAGACAGCGAGCACATCATAAAGTCTGAGAGTAATTTACCTTAAAGAGATCCTTTAAAATATTCATTTTATTTTTTTTAAATTTTACTTATTTACTTTTGAGACAGAGTCTTTATCTGCCTCCCAGGCTGGAGTGCAGTGGCACAATCTCAGCTCACTGCAACCTCTGCCTCTGAGGTTCAAGGGATTCTTGTGCCTCAGCCTCCTGAGGAGCTGGGATTACAGGCGTACACCGCCATGCTCAGCTGATTTTTGTGTTTTTAGTAGAGATGGGGTTTTTCCATGTTGGCCAGGCTGGTCTCCAAGTCCTGACTTCAAATGCTTCACCCAAGTTGGCCTCCCAAATTGCTAGGATTATAGGCATGAGCCACCATGCCCGGCCTAAAATATTCATTTTAAAGAACATAACAACTTAAAAATGACAAAATATCAGCTTATCTACATTTATTTATTTATTCATACCCAACTCAAGGGTTCTAGCATTGCTTTTTGTTTTTTCTTTTGAGACAGGGTCTCACTCTGTCGCCTAGGCTGGAGTGCAGTGGTGAGATCTTGGCTCACTGCAACCTCTGTCTCCTGGTTTCAAGAGATTTTCCTGACTCAGCCTCCCGAGTAGTTGGAACTACAGGTGTGCATCACCACACACCACTAATTCTTTTGTGTTTTTTAGTAGAGACAAGGTTTCACCATGTTGGCCAGGCTGGTCTTGAACTCCTGACGTCAGGTGATCCACCCGCCTTGGCCTTCCAAAGTGCTGGTATTACAGGCTTGAACTACCATGCCTGGCCTGGACTCTAGCATTCTTAACACAGAATACTGCATGCTAACAAAAATTAGAAAATGCTAGGATACATTGCGGCGGGGTGGGGTTGGTTCTTTTGGATTTGGGGTCAGGGCAGCTTTTGGAGAGAAGACGCCTGTTGATTTCAGTCCTGGATGAAAAGCAGGAACCAACCTGGTGACCAACCGGGGAAAAGCTTTGCAGATAAAGGGACCCAACATTCTGCAGAGGACGCGTGCTCAATGATCAGTGGAGAAAGTAGTTTGGTGACTTCAGGTGATGCTCACAGCAGTTCATTAACCCAAATGTGAAACACCACAGCCACCTGAAGAGAAGGAAGTAAATAACACACACACACACAACAGGAGGAACAGAGTTAAATTTATTTTTAAAGTGCCTTGAGTAAGCACAGCCGGCATTACAGACAGTATTCTGGGGACAATATTATGTTCTCTCATGTAGCATTTCTAAAGAACAGAGATGCACATGGCCCTAGTCAGTTTTCCCTGTGAGTGATACAAAATAATCTTTTATTAATAATATTTTGGATTTGTTACCATTGTATGTAATCTCGGAAGACCAAGCGGAAAACACATTATATAAATCAAAGGAATAAATGAATATGAAAGAAAAGACAATTATATGCCCGACTAAAAATTTCTGCCCATTCTGTTACACTATAAAGCATTTTGTAAATCTAAATATTGTACATGATTGTTGAATAAATATATAAATGTGATCTTCCTCTGGGTTTTTAAAAAATAAGAATCTCAGCAGGCAAAGAGCTATCATTTCATATTTAAAAGTCCTCTAAGGCCTGTGTTTTCCAAACTTGACAGTTACCGCAGGGAAGCCAGTATCTCGGTAGAGACAATGAGGGTGGTGGTTGAGAGCTTTGGGTTTTGGGCTGGAGGCGGATGGAACTAGGTTGAGTCCCTACATTTCCATTTGATTGTGTGGCCTCAGACAAGGTACATAATCTATCCAAGCCGTCGTTTTGAAATGTGTAAAATGGAGTGGTTTTTCCCATTTCAAATTGTTATTGGAACAAAACAATAATTAGAGTGTGAAATAGTAGCTGTGACATCCCCGTGATTATCATGACCAGCATTATCTCCTCAGAGGGCATGATTGTGTTTGAGAGCCTCATACTGGTACACTTGGAGATGCACAAGGCAGCCATGGGACAGAATAAGGCTGTGGCATGGTGGTTGTTTCAGATGGAAAGACTTAGAATGGACAGCAACTCTTCCACAGCCTTACCAGTCAATCCTGGCAGCAGTCAGGAATTCAAGGCCCAGCACAGTAGCTTACACCTGTCACCCCAGCACTTTGGGACACTGAGGTGGGCAAATCCCTTGAGCTCAGGAGTTGAAGACCAGCCTGGGCAACATGGCAAAGCCCTATCTCTACAAAAATACAAAAAATTAGCCAGGGGTGATGGTGCATGTCTCAGTCCCAGCTACTTGGGATTGCTTGGTCCTGGCAGGTGGAGGCTGCAGTGAGCCGAGATTGAGCCACTGCACTCCAGCCTGGCTGAAGAGTAAGACCCTGTCTCAAAAAAACAACATAAAAAAGAATTCAGGAAGTTGGAGATCAGTCTGTTGCCCACTGGTTGTTGTTGCATTTAAAGTAAGTTTGGCTTTCAACTCTTTATTAAGGAATTTACAATAATCTTAAAAAATGGTTCTGGAGAGAATCTTTCCTGAAACAAATTGTCACCTGAAAACTCATAAAAGATGAATACCAAGCCATACAAACAGGAAGCAAACTATATAATAATTGTTCACTTGTGAGAACTATAGAGATTAATGTCATTCATGATGAAGAAAGATATTCTGCTTTAGGCATATTTCCTATCCCGCGAGCAGGGGTAATCAACATATTCTCCCTCCTTCCATTCAAAACAAAGTTTGATTAGTACATTAATTAGATACAGTAGGATTTATTCTAGGTTAACAGCTTGGAATATAAATTAAGAGTGATGAAGAAGAATCTATAATCAGGAATCATCCATCAATACCTCGTCTACCATTGAGGTTATACCTTCTAGGTGCCCCTGCTCTCTGTCCTGAGGTTCACTCTGTTCAGCAGCCGTTGACTCTTCATGGAGTAACAGATTGGTCTAACTACAGCCTCGAGCTTCACCTGAACCACCACAGCCTCTTCTGGACAGCCAGCAGTCCTTGAAGTCTCAGAGTCTTTTAACCAAAGGGTGTGGATGTTTCCTTATTAATATTATAAAAGATCTAGTGTATCAAGATGACAAATTTTGCTCCCTGTTGGGCCAAAAAGAGACATAAAATTGAAAACAACAACAAAAACAAAAACAGGGCTCTTCTTTTAGCCACTGCAGTTGAGTACAAAATTATCTTGTAAGTCACAAATTTTTGAGGGTCTAGAATGTACACAAGCACACTCACTAATGAAGATAGATTCCATAAAACCAACAGGCTGCTTTGGAAAAAATTAATGAATCTAGAGTGACAACCTGGGTTCGAGCCCCAGGTCAATTATTGAGTAGCTGAGTGACCTTGGGCATAGTCATTTCACTTCTCAGAATGTGTTTACTCATCTATAAAATGGGAATGATAATATTTACTTCAGACTCCTCACAACATTGTGGTAAAAATTAAAACAGATAGTCCATGTGGAAGTATTATGAAAACTGTAAGAGGCACTGCTGTGTAAGTGGTATTGTTATTACCAATTTCTAAGAATTGTTGAACACCTTATCTTTAGACCACATCAGCGAGCTGACACCTGACAAATGAGAACTCATTACTGTGTCATATTCCATTGTCTCTGGCTGTTTTCATCCTCAGCAGATAGGGTGGGCCTATGTTGCTCTGGAGCATACATCCTTGGTAGAGGGCATTTCTCTAAAAGTGGAAAGGATTTCTAGCCCTCTTCTCATCTCACTCTTTCCACACATCCACATGCCAAACAAATGTCATTCAAAGTTCCTAAAGCAAGAAGAGAGAAATATAGGAAGTAGATAGGCACATCTGTTTCAGGTTTCCTCACTTGTGTTAAGATTCTTTATAGATTCAAACGGCCTCCACCTCAACTCCTGAAATCTCTGCTAACAATAATATTTAATAAGATTTGCCATTTGTTGAGTATTTCTGTAGTTTTGGTCACGAGATAAGCTCTTGATGTTGAATATTTTCTTGAATCCTCACAACAAACATATGAAATAATATTACTGCTCCGTATTTAAAGACTGGGAAATTGAGCTTTGGAGAGGTTAAACATCTTTTCTGAGGCTGCAAAGCTAGCTAGTAAGCGGAGGATGGGACTAGATCCTAGGATTGCCTAGCTCCATAATACAATGTCTGACCACAGCATTATCAAGTTTTTCCTGAACAATTTTTCTATTGTTACTATTAATTTTGTCTGGAATCTGACCTTGACTCAAGTTGTTACATAGCACTAAGAATTCTCTTTGCATCAATCGGTCAGATGGTTCATTTTTTCATCCAACAAATATTTATTGAGTCTTTTCTCTGCCAGGTATGCCAAGTACTGCAATGGGGAAGAGGCGGTCATCAACTCTGAAGGAATCTAGTCCTTTAATCCTGAAGCGCTTCTAAGTAAGGATAATGGATCAAGTACAACTTTCTCCCTAGGATATGTTAATGTACACGGCATTAGAAAAACCTGCTCTTCAAATTAAAACACAAACTCATGAGAATTTTCTTTATTGTTTACCAAAAAGATATACTTTAGGCTTTCTTTAATTTCATTCAGTCAGTGAAATGATAAACGTTTATTAGGTGCCTATTAGGAGTCATACATGGTGCTAGCCAATCTAAAAGATAAAATCGCATTTATAAAACCTTTGATTATCACAATTATTCCAGATACACTAGGGAACACCTAATGTCAATACCTGTTAATTCTCAGTTATCCATTTTGATGGAGAAAGAAAATAATTGGGATAAAAAATATATATATGTATATGTATGTATATATATATACACACACACACGCGCACACACACACACACACACACACACACACAGACACACACACATTACCATAACCAAGGTTTTGAGATTCTTTCTACCTTAAACTTTTATAGATAACTTTTTAGCTTAAAAAATGTCTTTATTTTGGGGCTAGGCATGGTGGCTCACACATGTAATCCCAGTACTTTGGGAAGCTGAAGCAGGAGGATCACTTGAGGCTGGGAGTTCAAGACTAGCCTGAGCAACATGGAGAAACTCTGTCTCTACTTAAAAAATACAAAATTAGCTGAGCATCATGGCACATGCCTGTAATCCAAGCTACTTGGGAGGCTGAGGCAGGAGAGTCACTTGAACCCAGAAGGCAGAGGTTGCAGTGAGTCGAGATCGCACCATTGCATTCCAGCCTGGACAACAAGAGTAAAACTCGAATTCAAAAGAAAAAAATTCTTATTTTGTTCTGTGGAAAAAGTATTTATAAACAGTATAATGGCTAAAAATTAGAGTGCAAAAAAAGAGATAAGGGAGAAGTGAAAATGCAGCATGGGTAATACAGACTGTTGAAACTGTTGAGTAACCATCATTATTTGTAATGTATTTTCCATGGTTTCTAAGCATCCAGACCAAATTAAGCTTTCCTTTTTCTGAACAGTGATACTGGCTGGGTGTGGTATCTCAGACCTGTAATCCTGACACTTTGGGAGGCGGAGGCAAGAGGTTCACTTGAGCCAAGAAATTTGAGACCAGCCTGGACAACATAGTGAGACCCTGTCTCTACAAAAAAAAATAAGAAATAATTGTAGCTGTGCATGTAGTCCTAGCTACGTGGGAGGCTGAGGCAGAAGGATCACTTGAGCCTGGAAGAGCAAGGCTGCATAAGCCATGATTGCACCACTGCACTTCAGTTTAGGTGACAGAGCAAGACCTTGTCTCAAAAATAATTATGATAATAGTAATGATACTCCTCTGAACGTAATGTTTGTTTTTAGATTTCTGGGCCTTTTCTTTAGAGAATGTAAACTCCTTGAAGGAAACAGCCCTGCCGTATTTATTTATATCTCCATAGCAAACAAAACAATTCTGAGCACATAATGGGTGCTAAATATGTACTTGCTGATTAATAGATTAAGATTATTAGAGAGGGAACAGTAATAACTGAAGGATTATGGAGACCAAAAACAAAGATATTACCTAAAAATAATTATTTTCCCATTTGTTGAAGTAGCTAAACGATATAATGGTTTTAAGAAGCCAGGTTCTGTCATTTTCTACTTCTGTATTTTTTGACAAATTACTTAACACTTCTGTGCCTCAGTTTATCTGCATTGTAAAAATGAGGATAGTGTGTCTATCTAGCAGAATTGTTGTGAGAATTAAGTAAGTAAATATAAAGCAGCATTTACACCACTAGCACTTGAGGAGTATACAATACATGTTTATCATTATTTGTGACTCTTTAATTTCTGAGAATGCAAAAGTCCTTTAAAATGAGAAAGTAAGATACACTAGATTAATTTAATTCAAAGACAGCAGGAAATGTAGTACTTACCACTACTACATTTCATTTAACTAATAAAATTTCGTTTTGACTTCCAGGTAAAGATGGCAGATTTTGCAAATGCATTCACTTTCACTCTCTTCTAAGACTATGAAAGTGGCAGAAAACAACCTTCTAAAGAGATAAACCCATAAGGATTTGGATAACAAGAGGGAAGACAACAATCAAAAATTTCTTTGATGAGACCCTTACATAATATGTAAATTGGACTTAGACAATTGTGGCACTGGTTGCCAGAAAAGTGGGAAGAATGCAATGTGGATGGAAAAACACAACAGAGCAGCCAAGAGCTATGGGACAATAACAAAAGATCTAACCTATATGTAATTGGCATCCCAGAAAGAAAAGATATGAAGAAATAATATGTAAGAATTTTCCAAAATGAATTACAGATACCCAATCTCAGTTCTAAGATGCTCAAAGAACACCAAGCAGAATAAATACCTCCCTCCCAAATGAATTCCCACAGCATAGCCATATCATATTCAAACTGCTGAAAAGCAGACACAAAGAGAGCATTCTGAAGGCAGCCAGTGAAAGATGCACTGTACACAGAGAAATTAAAAACTAAAGGTAAGAATAACAGAATGTTTCTCATCAGAAACTATGCAAGCCAGAAGATAGTGGAATAATGTCTTTGTTGCTGATTGACAGCAAAAACCTGTAAATTCAGAGTTCTATACCCAGCAAAAATATCTTTCAAAAAGAAAGGAGAAATAAAGACTTTCCCAGACTCAAAACAAGCAACAACAAAATCTGAGAGAATTAATTGCCAATGTACCTATGCTGTAAAAATGTTATAGGAAGTTCTTCAGGCAGAAGGAATGTAATAGAAGATAGAAACTTGAATCAAGAAAAATAAATTAAGAGCACTGAAAATGGAATGACTAAAGGTAAACATAAAAGTCACATTTTATTACTTTTAATTGCTCTAAAAAATAAATATCTAAAGCAAAAATAGAAGTCTTATGCATTTACAGCATTTGTAAGAGTAAACATAGGGCAGCAGTAGAACAAGGGCAGGAAGCTGGAAGTGGAAATATATTCCCTTTATAGTAGACATGAAACAGAAGATAATTATTTGAAAGTAGACTTTGATCAAACAAGATGTGTATGGTAAACCCTAAGGCAACTACTAAAATTTTAAAAAAGAGTGACACATGTTAATTCAATAGTGAAGATAACATTAGATAGTAAAAAATGCTCAATTAATCAAAAAGGGGGCCAAAAGAAAGCAAAAATGGAACAAATCAAAAACAAATCATCCGTTTAGATAATCGACTTTAACTCAGTCATATCAATAATCATATTAAATGCAAACCACACTAATAAAAATATAGAAATTGCTAGACTATATAAAAAGCAAGATTGAACTATATACTGTCTACAAAAACACCATTTTAAATATAAAAACACAGGTAGGTTAAAAGTAAAAGGATGGAAAATGATGTACCATTCAGACACTAATCAAAAAAAAGCCGAGTAGCTTCATTAATATCAAAGTAGGCTTCAGAAATATTACCAGTGATAAAGAGGGTTATTACATAATGATAAAGGATTCAATTCTCCAAGAAGACAAAGCAATGAATGATTTTATGCCTATAAATTCAACAGCTTAGAGCAAATGAACAAATTCCTTGAAAAGCATATCTTACCAAAATTAGCAAGAAGAAAAAGAAAATTCACATAGCCCTGTATCTTTTTTCAAAATTGAATTCATAATTAAAAATCTTTCAACAAAGAAAACCCCAAGCCCAGATGGTTTTACTCATAAATTCTATCAAAGCCTTAAGAAAAAAACGAACACCAGTCTTACACAAACTCTTCAAGAAAATAGAAGAAAACACTTTCCAAGTTGTTTTATGAGGGCAGCATAAACATTGATGCCAAAACTTGACATTACAAGAAAGAAAATTACAGACCAACATCTTTCATGAATAAAGATGCAAAGTCCTCAATAAAATATTAGAAAATTGAATTCAGTATTGTGTGAATGGGTTAACTGTTATTAATAAGTGGAACTTGTGCCAGGATTGCAAGTTTGATTTCCCATTAGAAAATCAATAGTTATAATTCATCACATTAACAGAATCAAAGAGAAAAAAGCATAACATCTCAATTGATGCGAAAATATTTTTGAAAACATTTTATACATATTCATGATTTTTGGTTTTTTTGAGATGGATTCTGGCTCTTATCACCCAGGCTGGAGTGCAGTAGCCAGATCTTGGCTCACCGCAACCTCCGCCTCCTAGGTTCAAGTGATGGTCCTTCCTCAGCCTCCCAAGTAGCTGTGATTACAGGAACACACCACCACATCTAGCCAATTTTTGTATTTTTGGTAGAGACGAGGTTTCACTATATTGGCCAGGCTGGTCTCAAACTCCTGACCTTAGGTGATCTGCCTGCCTGGACCTCCCAAAGTGCGGGGATGACAGGTGTGAGCCACTGCGCCCAGCCACATTCATGATTTCTGAAAACCTCTCAAAAACACTAGAAAAAGAAAGAACTTTCATCAGTGTAATAAAGGGCATATACAAAAACCCAACAGCAAATGTCATACTAAATAGAGAAATTTGGAATGCTTTCCTTCAGTCCAGAAACAAGACATCCATTCTCCCTACCTCTATGCAACATAATCCTGAAAGTCCTAGTTAATATAACAATGTAAGAAAAAAAAAACATACAAATTAAAAAGAAAGAAGCAAAACTCTCTTTTTTGCAGATGACACGATTTCATATATAAAACACCCAAAGGAATCATCAAAAAAAAAGTATATTAGGGCCAAAAATAAATTTAGCAAAGTCATAGGAGTCAACGTAAATATAAAAAACTTAATTATACTTTAATTTTGGGCTGGGCCCAGTGGCTTATGCCTGTAATCCCAGCACTCTGGGAGGCTGAGGCAGGTGGGTCACTTGAGGTCAGGAGCTCGAAACCATCCCGGCCAACATGGCAAAACCCCATCTCTACTAAAAATACAAAAAATTAGCCAGGTGTGGTGGTGCCCACCTGTAGTCCCAGCTACTCAGGAAGCTGAGATACGAGAATCGCTTGAATCTGGGGGGTGGAGGTTGCAGTGAGCTGAGATTGTGCCACTGCACTCCAGCCTGGGTGACAGAGAGAGACTCCTCAAAATAAATAAATAATTCATTATATTTCAGTTCTGACCAACAAAATAGTAGAAAATAAAATTCCATTTATAATGGCAGCAAAACATAAACTACTGAAAATTTAACAAAAATAAGTAAGAAATTGTGAAAATGATTTTATATTGTAGAAAACGTTAAATAAAAAATTACACCATATAACAAGCTTATAAATTGAGAGAATTAATATTGCTAAACTGTCAATTCTCCCCAAAATGATCTAGAGCTTCAGTGCAATACCAGTTCAAATTCCAGGAGGCTTTTCAGTAGAAATTAATGAGCTGATGGTAAAAAGTATTATGAAAATTCAAAAGATGAAGATGAGTCAACAGAATCTTAAAAAGGACAAATATGGAAGACATATACTTCCTGCTTTCAAGACTTACTATAAAGCAACAATTATTTAGACACTCTTATTTGCATTAGATAGGTAAACAAGTCAATGAAACAGAGTTGAGAGTCCCAAAATAGGTCCATATGTGGATGGTCAATTGATTTTCAAGAAAGGTGTTTGTGCATGCTCGTACAGGCACACACACATCCAATACAGAAAGAAAAGTCTTTGCAACAGATGATTCTACAACAATCGGATATCCACATTAAAAACAACAACAACAACAACAACAAAAATGGAAGAACTTTGACTGATACCTCATACCATATACGAAAATTAGATTAAGACAGGAATCCTTAACATAAAATCTGAAACTGTTAAGCTTCAATGTTAAAAGGAGATACAGGAAAATATCTGCACACTCGTGTGCTCAGCTAAGATTTCTTCAGAACATAAAAATATTAGTCATAGAAGAAAAAAACACAAATTGGATATAATCAAAATTTAACCCTTCTGCTCATTAAACAGTATCATTAAGAAAATGAAGAGAGAAGATATAGACTGGGAGAAATATTTGCAAAATCAATTATATTTTATTTTATTTTATTTTATTTTTTGTAGAGACAGGGTTTTACTATATTGCCCAGACTAATCTCCAACTTGTGACTCAAGAAGTCCTCCCACCCCAATCTCCCAAAGCGCTGAGATTACAGGCATGAGCCATAGCACCTGGCCTGCAAAATCTATTTCTTTTCTTTTTTCTTTTTCTTTTTTTTTTGAGATGGAGTTTCACTCTTGTCACCCAGGCTGGAGTGCAATGGTGCAATCCATAACCTCTGCCTTTCAGGTTCAAGCAATTCTCCTGTCTCAGCCTCCCAAGTAGCTGGGATTACAGGTATGTACCACCATGCCCAACTAATTTCTGTATTTTTAGTAGAGATGGGGTTTCACCATGTTGGCCAGGCTGGTCTCCAACTCCTGACCTCAGGTGATCCACCCATTTCAGCCTCTCAAAGTGCTGGGCAAAATCAATTTCTGACAACAGATTTGATATCCGAAATGTACAAGAATGCCTACAAGTCAATAATAAAAAGCAAACCCAATTGCCAAAAACTGGAAACAATCCAAGCGACATCAACAAGTGAATTCATACACAAACAGTAGTATATTCATGCAGTGGAATACATTTCCTCAGGAATCTCAAAGACATCATTTTGAGCAAAAGAAGCCAGACACAAAAGAGTACTTATTGTATGATTTCATTTATAGGAAGTTCTAGGGTAGGTAAATCTAACCTGTGATGATAGAAATGAAGACAGTTGGCCCCACTTGGTGGCTCACACCTGTAATTCCAGCACTTGGGAGGCTGAGGCAGGAGAATCGCTTGAACCCAGGAAGCGGGGGTTGCAGTGAGCCGAGATTGTGCCACCGCATTCCAGTCTGATCTACAAAAGCTAAAACCCTGTATTAAAAAAAAAAAAGCGAGAGAGAGAAGGAGCGATAACTGATTGACTCCTGGAGTTGAACTGGCTGAAAAGGTGTTAAGAAAGAACTTTTGGGGGTGATGGAAAAGTTCCATATCTTGATTGGCGTACAGTTATATGGGTGTATGCATGTATTAATACTCGTTAAACTGCACATTTAAAATTGATGCATTTCATTGTATGCAAATTATACCCTGATTTTTTTTTAAAAGAGTGATAAAAATCACTTTAATGCTAAGTGAAAGAAGCAAGTTGCAGGAATATGATTCCATTTATATAATATTCAAAACCAGGCAAAATGAATCAGTATCTTTCTCACTGTGAAATTATTTTCTAAATAATCCACCACAAGAGCTGAAAGTGGTTGCCTTTAGGGAGGGGACACTAGGGAGACAGCTTGCTTCCTTCATGAAACTGGAATTTCTTGACCCTTAAAAATCTGTTGCATATATAACTCTGGCAAAAAGTTATATAAGCAAGCTAAAAAAAAAAAAAAAACCCTACCATTTGCAAGTTGGCGCTATGAGCTTCAAAAGAGGATTGTTGACATTCATTTCAAATAGACAATTATTTATGATGGACGAATCTGGCAGAAGCTCAGTCCAGGACACTGGGTCCATTTGCTGTTGGTTGTATAATAGAGGCCACCTAGTCACCAGTCATGCATAAAAGACAGTGGGGAAAACACTGGAAAAGCGTGCAATAAATTAGAGTGAGGGAGGAAAATTGTGACAGAAACCGATCTGTACTCCCTAATTACAAAGTCTCGCCTTCGCCAACCGACACAAATGTGAAGTCAAATTAAGTATCGTCTAATTAACTAGCATCCACTCAACTTCAGGACCAGCCACTAGGTATTACTCAGCCAAACAAGTGAAACGCAAGGACTTGCAAATTCTCCATCAACCCAGATCTACCATTTCAGCCAACTGCTACAAGGTTAGGCCATTTTGTTTTCACACATCTCTCCTTTCAGGGCTCTGCTTGTATATTTACAGAAAAAGGCAATGCTGGTAAACAGTTTCACACAAGGAGGTGTGAGAGTTGATAGGGTCTATTCAAGCTCTGAACTCCCCTGATGAACTGCCAAAAGTTGTTATGAACGGCCCAGCTGACAGCGTGATGACTGATAAAAGAAAAACAAACAGCTCGGGTAATTCATGAAAACACGCTGCACCAGGACAACTCCGAGTGGCGAGTGACAGTTAAGATAATGGAATTTTGGAAGCTTTTCTTAAGTGGTCCTCTCTATACAATTATTCTGTTAATAGACTCTGCCTTAATGTAGCTGGATCTTCAAAACTTCTTTCCATAGAAAAATATTTATTATGATCTCTGGCAGAGAGGTGCTGGCCTCGGACTTTTATACAATGGCGTTTCACACACAATTTCCCCTTCCCACAGCAGGCTGGAATTTAGTATAGGACTGTGTCTGCCATTTAAAGAAATAAAATATCCGATTTCCACTTCCATTGCTAGGAACATTTTGAAGCATTCTTCCCTCATTTCTTTCATTTACGAACCATTTGCTGCAAACCTTTGATTAAAAAATAAATATTGGTTTACACACTCAACTGCTAATATTTTAAAGGAGAACAATTTAAATGTGGTGGAAGTCAATTTCCAATTCACATAGCCTATTTTGAGTTCATTTCCTTAAATCAGGCGTGACGAAGCAAGAAAATATCAATTTGTCAATGTTTTGCCTTTGTACCCAATGACTTTTCATGAAGTTCATTGTGGTTTCTGTAGCAATCTCCTATTTCTTAATTAATGTTTCAGAAAGCAGAAATATAGACATATCTAAAGCATGTGTATACGCACACATAAATAGTATGTGATCCTGTGCCCAGAGAAAGAGAAGGAAGAGGTGGGATGCGGTGGCTCATGCCTGTAATCGCAGCCCCTTGGGAGGCCAAGGTGGGTAGATTAACCGAGGTTAGGAGTTCGAGACCAGCCTGCCCAACGTGGTGAAACCCCGTCTCTACTAAAAATACAAAAAATTAGCTGGGCATGGTGCAGGGGCGCCTGTAATCCCAGCTACTTAGGAGGTTGAGGCAGGAGAATCGCTTGAACCCGGGAGGCAGAGGTTGCAGTGAGCCGAGATGGTGGCACTGCACTCCAGCTTGTGCAACAAGGGCAAAACTCCATCTCAAANAAAAAAAAAAAAAAAAAAAAAAAAAAAGGAAAGGAAAAAAAGAGAGAAAAAAGAAGGAAAAGGGGAGGGAATGGCTGTGTAGTTTAGGACTTGGCTATCAAGGGGTTGAGCAGTGTGTTAGAAATGCAGAATTTCTGCCCTACCCTAGTCCTCAACCAAATCAGAATTTGCATTTTAACAAGATCCCCAGGTGAGTCATATGCACCTCAAAGTTTTGAGAAGCTCTGTAATTTCGATGACTGATCTCCTTAATAGTTTAAGTTTTATAGCTGTAAAGGCTTACAAGCATGATGATCTATGTTTTACAAAAAATTTAACTCTATCATAAATTATTTAAAGCTATTCAAAGTAATTTCTTAAGTGTTCCTTCAAATTTCTTTTTCTTCTCCTCCTTCCTGGGAAGAAATCTTGAATGTCCTTGAGCTCTCCAAGCCTTCTAGAGACTTCTTCCATTCTTCAATCACTTTCCTTTTACTTCAAACATTCATAGGCCTGTCCAGAATATTTTTAGGTACTAGGCATGGGTGCTAGAGTCTGGATTTGTGAACCATAGGACTTTTATAACAATAATAAAAACATTTTTAAAAATTATAACTTGATTGTAGTGTCAGCTACTTAACTACTACAATACAGAGTAGAGTATCTCACAGGCGAGGTAAGAGCATCATTGAAAAGGCCCAAACAACAGAGGTGGCCTTCACCTACTTATATTTTCAGTTGTGACCTACTACCAGGAATAATTTGTATGAAAATATAAAATTTGTCTTGTATCTTTACTGAAATGATTTACTTTATCAGTCACACCTTTTATTTTGATTATTTTCTCAAAATACCAACATTTGCAAAATAACAATCAAATATACAGATTATACAGTAACCTATGTAACCAAAGGATAAATAAAACATTTATCATTTTGATTTTGAGACAGGAGCTTTGCTCTTGTCACCCAGGCTGGAATGCAATGGTACAATCCCAGCTCACTGTAGCCTCCGCCTCTCGCGCTCAAGTGATTGTCCTGCTCAGCTTCCAGAGTACCTGGGACTACAGGCATGCAGCACTACTCCTGGCTAATTTTTCTATTTTTAGTAGAGATGGGTTTTCACCACGTTGGCCAGGCTAGTCTTGAACTCCTGACTTCAGGTGGTATCCTGCCTCGGCCTCCCAAAGTGCTGGGATTGCAGGTGTGAACCACCGTGCCTGGCCCAGATAAAACATTTCTAATGTATCTTAATTCATTTCATTTAACCTTGATTTGTTCATAAAAACAGAGACCAGGAGTACAAAAGGGTTTGTTTAGTAAGTAAGCTGTCTTCTGCCATTTAACATGGGCTCTGGTGGACCTGATTCTGCAACATTCCATTTGAAAACTGTTTTGCAGGGTATAATTGTCATCAGGACTGTCCGGAAAATTATTCAGCAGCTATAATAGCTGGTATGTCACCTAACTCCAAGGAAAACACTCTGATATGCCCAGTATGTGCTAAAACCAGGTATTGTTGGTCTGATTCTCAGTGCTGGGCTACATTCACGACACTCAGCCAATGGCTTAAATCACTTCTGACATATTACACTGGCCTTTGACATGTCGGCAATGTAAAATAACAAAACATACTGAAAATGGTCATATTGAAAACTGATTAATAGATCCAAATAACCAACATCTAATAACTCTTATACATGCAAAGAAGGAATGATAATAACTTTGTCCTATTTTGAAAATGCATTTTTCTCAGAATGAAGATTATCATATATAACAACAGCTGCTACCATATGTTGAATACTTGCGTGCAGACATTGTTATGAAGATGTTCCCTCCTCAACGACCCTATAAGGCAGGTACTATTAATATTCCCATTTTATAGATGAGAAAACCAAGGACCAGAGAAGCAAATTAACTTGGCTGGGGTCACACAGCTGGTAAGGAGCAGGGGCTACATTAGCAACCTTGCTACATACACCTTCTTCTAAAGGAATCTAGAAATGTTAGTGGGCCTTTTAAAACTCACTTCTTAAAGTAAATTTTATCTCCAACACTCATAGCTGAATAAGAAATATAGGGCATATATGAATAATATGCTGGGTTTGCTACATAAAAGTCGTCAGGCAAATAACTCGGCTTCTATGAATCTCTGTTTCTTTATCTGTAAAACGGCGATAATGATAGCATTAGTTGGTTCTCGCATGGCTACAGAAAAATACCTGAGACTGGGTAATTTATAAAGAGAAGAGTCTTGTCTCACAGTTCCACAGGCTGTATAAGAAGCATGGCAGATCTGCTTCTGGGAGGCCTCAGGGAACTTACAATCATGATGGAGGGGAAGGAGGAGCCAGCACTTCACGCTGGCAGGGCAGGAGGAAGAGTGGCGGGGGAGGTGCCACACACTTTTAAATGACCAGATCTCCTGAGAACTCACTCAGGATCACCAAGACAATGCCAAGGGGGGGATGCTAAACCATTCATGAAGGATCCACCCTCATAATCCAATCACCGCCTATTCAGGCCCCACCTCCAACACTGGGGATTACAACTGAACATGAGATCTGGGTGGAAACACAGATCCAAACCATATCACTTGATCATAAAAACTGTGAGATCTCAACATTGTTATGGGCTACATTGTATCTCCTGCTTCCCTCATCTTCCACTAAATCTACATGTTGAAGCCCTAACCCTCAGCACCTAAAATGTGACTGAAGATAGGGCCTTTACAGAAGTGATTAAGCTACTTTATTATATACATTTTATTTGTTATATAAATGAAATAAAGTCTTTAGGGTGAATTTATGGCCCACCCTACAGGCTTTATTTTATTTAGATTGGTACAAAAGTAATTGTGGGTTTTGCCATTAAAAGCAATTACTTCTTCACAAACCTAAATAAAATAAAGCCTTTACGATGGGTCATAATCCAATCTGACTAGTGTCCTTATAAGAAGGGGAAATTTAAACATTTCAAGAGATGTCAAGGATGCACTCACACAGAGGAATGGCCACCTGAAACACAGTCAGAGGCAGTTACCGGCAAGCCAAAAGAGAGGTCTCAAGGGAAACCGAACCTACTCACACCTCAGTGTTGGCTTCCGGCCTCCAGAACTGTGAGACAACACATTTTTGTTGTTTAAGCCACCCAGTTTGTGATATTTTGTAATGGCAGCCCTAGCAAACGAATATTAAAACACTAAATTGATTTCCATAGTACCTGGCAAATAGTTAGTGCTCAATAAATTGTTTTACTATTATTAGCCCAGTTATGAATACAAACACACACAGGCTTTGTTTTGGCTGAAAGGAAATGTGTCCTACATTTTAAAACATAATCTGAAAAATGCTTTTTAATCCATAGACTTTTCATGAAACTTTAATTAAAAAACTAACAATGGTTCATTTTTCAAACTAATTAAGTCCAGTTAACACTGGTTAAAAGTCACTGTGCGGCCAGTTGAAATGACTCATGCCTGTAACCCGGCACTTTGGGAGGCTGAGGCAGGCAGATTACTTGAGGTGAGGTCAGGAGTTCAAGACCAGCCTGGCTAACATAGTGAAACTCCATCTCTATTAGAAATACAAAAATTAGCCGGGCATGGTGGCAGGTGCCCATAATCCCAGTCTTCAGGAGGCTGAGGTAGAAGAATCGCTTGAATCCAGTAGGCTGAGGTTGCAGTGAGCCAAGATCACACCATTGCACTCCAGCCTGGGTGACAGAGAGAGATTCCATCTCAAAAAAAAAAAAAAAAGTCAGTTTGCTACAACATTTCATCATATTGTGGATGTTGAAACAGACGTTTGAAAGCTTCTTCTCTTCCTCATAGCTACCGGGGCACTTGTGTCTAGCAAGCCTAGGTTTGGAACTGACACAATTTTGACAGTAATACACAAAGGTCATGACAGAAAGAGAGGGAAAATCTATAAACAAACCAGTGTAGACTGAAAAAGAGTATTGCACTGAAATTTTCTTGAATGATGCTACTAGATCAGAGCTAACATATAAATTTCATCTCAAGAGCTAAGTCCCATCACTTGACTCAGAATCTTATGTTGAGAAAGGTTCTGAAGCCACATCTGGGCTCAGAAAAGAGCACCTGGATGGATTAGGAAGTTGTTTGAATGCGGAAGGAGAAGGACAAGAGTAAGTGGGCTGCACGTTTACTATTCTGACTCTGGACATTGGCTAACAGTCCCCTTTCACGCTCATCTTTTAACTTTAAGGCCTATCAAACATTTGAACTATTGTGCCTACTGAATCTATCTCAATCTATCTCAGTCCTGTAACCTAGCCATTCTGAATTCACTAAAAAGTAAATTTTTCTTCATATATGTATTTCTTGTGACAGTTAAGCTTTGTTAGTTAAAAACGTAAGGAAAACCCTCTGGTCTGAGGGAACAAAGTCCATCAACTGAATCACTTTTCAAGTTGCTCTAAGCTTCCAGCTGGCTAACCCACAGAACATATATTTTCAGAGAAAGACACGTTTTTCCTCACAAGTCACCATGGTAGCCTTCTGGTTGCCACCTAACAATAGGTTTGTGGCTCACACTTTTGCATCAGTGGCTTTGTAATCCGCAGGTGCTGTTAACTCTTGATAAATGTATGTTATTGTGAAGTAGGCTAGGTCATGGGGCATGTTGCTAGAACATGAGGGGATACGTATCAGCCCAGTGATGTCTAGACTTGGTTTGCTTCTAAACTGAGGATGAAAGCTCACGTTGTGAGAATTGCACCAGCCAGCTAGCCACCATCCCCTCTGTGATCCCACTGGAGAAAGTCATTTCAAATGATTAACAATTAGCACTTACTTTCAAACTGCCAAGTCCAGTTGGCTAAAGAAAGGCTCTAGGAAGTCTAAGAATCTAGGTTTAAGCTCTAAATGGGCCAAATAGCTTCACACAGAGAAACCTCCAGCTCAACTTTAACCATAGTCCATCCCATGGGTTGGAAGGGGGAAAGAGACAGAGACAGTGACAAAGAAACTGACTGAAATAAACTTCAGCACTACCTCTGGAAAGACTTAAAGGGCACATGCTGCTGAGAGGGCTCCAGCCCTTTCCTGCCCAAGATCACCATGAACAAGTCGTATTCAAGTCTCAATATGGATCTCTGCTGTGGGAACACAGAGGAGGATTGAGAATGTTCTAAACATCTGATGCCCGTGTGTATTAGTCCATTCTCACACTGCTGTAAAGAACCACCTGAGACTGGGTGATTTACGAAGAAAAGAGGTTTAATTGACTCACGGTTCTGCAGGCTTAATAGGAAGCATGACTAGGAGTCCTCAGGAAACTTACAATCAAGGCAGAGCGAACTGGAAGCAGGCACATCTTACAACGGCAAAGCAGAACAGTGAGGGAAGGGGGAAGCGCCACACACTCTCAAACAAATCTCTCTTGAGAACTCACTATCACGAGAACAGAAAGGGGGAAATCCACCTCCATGATTCAATCACCTCCCACCAGGTCCCTCCTTCGATACATGGGGATTACAATTCAAGATGAAATTTGGGTGGTGACATACAGCCAAACCGTACACCATGGTATCTAGCATAGTTGCTTATATACAGCAGTAAATTCCTGTGGACTGACTACATTTTAAAATAAAAATTCATTTATTATTATTCATTAACCTAATACATTATAATAACATCTCTAACAAATTTACTGGAGTAAATTGACTCATGCACTATGCTAAAAGTCCAAAAGTTTGCAAATTAAAGAAATAAAAATTGATATTAAAAATATTAATCAAGGCCGGGCGCGGTGGTTCACGCCTGTAATCCCAGCACTTTGAGAGGCCGAGGCGGGTGAATCACAAGTTCAAGAGATCAAGACCATCCTGGTCAACATAGTGAAACCCCGTCTCTACTAAAAATACAAAAAAATCAGCTGGGCATGGTGACGCATGCCTGTAATCCCAGCTACTCAGGAGGCTGAGGCAGGACAATTGCCTGAACCCAGGAGGCGGAGGCTGCGGTGAGCCGAGATTGCACCATTGCACTCCAGCCTGGGCAACAAGAGCGAAACTCCGCCTCAAAAAATATATATATATATATTAATCATTACATTTTTTTAAACCTTCCTCCAAAATATAAAAGTAGCCAGATGTGGTGGCTCATGCCTATAATCCCAGTACTGTGGGTGGCCAAGACGGGTGGATCACTTGAGATCAGGCGTTCAAGACCAGCCTGGCCAACAAGGTGAAACCCCATTTCTACTAAAAACACACAAAAAATTAGCTGGGCATGGTGCACATGCCTCTAATGCCAGCTAGTTGGGAGGCTGAGGCAGGAGAATCGCTTGAACCTGGGAAAGGGAGGTTGCAGTGAACTGAGGTCATGCCACTGTACTCCAACCTGGGCAACAGAGCAAGACTCTGTCTCAAAAAAAATAAAAATAAAAAAAAATAAAAGTAGAACACAATAAGGATTATGTTGGTTTATTTTCAATAGAGAAAACTGTCTGGTAAACTCTGAAGGCCCTTTCCGGTTCTGGAAACTAACAGGCAAAAGAAAAGAAGGCTGGCCACCATTGAGACTTCCTTGATCTGCAGGTCCAACTAGCTTATATTTATCTCAGCCTCATTCCAGCTACGCACAGCGAGACTGTGCAAATAAATGGAACATTTCTTATGCCACTCTGCAAGCAGTGCCTTCTTGGACCAGCCTGCCACCAAGAGAACTGTCACACTGTGGAAAATGCTGTGAGTGGCTTGTTTCCTGAGCGATGCAAAGAGATGAGCTTTTATATAGAAAAAGGACTTCCTTAGCTGATTCAGCATATTTAGTGTATCTGAACACTAAATGGACCCTCTTAATTGAGATTATGTTTAGTCATGCTTAAAAAATGTTGCTTCCAGAAGAATGCAATCTCTTATTTCAGCATCAGGGTTTCTAGCACCTTATTTGGAGAAACCCCTGAAATTCCTCTGTCCTTCGATCCCCTGCGTGGCTCTAACAACCAGGAAGCACAAAAATGGAAAATGAATTCAGGAAGCATAATTGGCAACCCTCTCCCACATTTCCTCTCCTCTGCAACCCCCTAGAAGGCTTTTTGAAGTCAGAAGGCGCTCCGTAGGAGGTGAGGGCTGACTCTGGCTGCCAACAAGCAGAAGTGTTCAGCTACTTAACACGGGGCCACATGTGGCAGCTACAAAAACATCACCAGGATGTGAAATCTGCTTAGTTCAATGGTATTCTCCCTGCCCTCCAATCTTTTCAAATCTAAGGAGCTACAGGAATAGATGAACTTGCCGGGAAGGGCGGAGAGAAACGTCTTGTGATTTTAGTTGAAAATTTGCATTTTATAGTAAATCTTGGAACAATATCCTGCTCTTTTTATTCCATATGGTTCTGAGTCTGCCACCTTGGGCAGCCAGAGTGTTGCATTTAACACAAAGCCTGGTGACACAGGGGATTTGGAAAGCTGACCACTGGAATATTAGGTGTTTTATATTGATTGTAAGTCAGAAGGAAATATTTGTCAGAGTGGGTCTCCAAGGGGTCTTTCTCGGGTTAAACACTGTACTTATTTAAGTTACTCTAGAGTATAGCTTCCTTTGTCCTGGAGACAAAGGGCTATGTGCATTTGCCAAAAATGATTTGAGGCCAGCTTTTTTGCACCTCTTAGCCTTGATAAGCTGCAGTTTCCACCTCTACCATTTAGTAGAAGGAATCCACAACAGGACAGCACTCACTCTGCAAAGGACTGTTTACTGGAATTGCTAGCCTTAGATTTTCTTCCTAGTGCTGACAGGAGTGAAACCAGACAGATGGCCTTTAGGATCCTTCTTCTTCTGAGATGTCATGAGTCCAACCAGTGATTCTGTGATGCTGAAATGGAGAAGGGGAACAGTGGAACATGACTGTACCAGCTTTGACATTACACAGACATGGGTCCAAGTCCTAGTTCTCTTATTCATAAATCTCATGAACTCGAGTAATAATGCATCTTCTCTGAGCCTCCATTTCCTTACCCGTAAAAATAGGAATAATAGAGATTATTCCTTATGGGAATTTAATTCCTCATGGGAATTAAATGAGATACAGCATAGGGTCTGGACATAATGAATGCTCAGGAAACATGAGCTCTCATTACTAATATTATGAATCAACGTGCCTTGTCCACAGGCAGTCCCTACATGGCCCATTTCCTTGGAATTACAGCCACGAATAGATGCACAGATTCAAATTTGTACACAGCTCACAGGCAACTAAGAAATTTAGTTCCACTGGGGTCCTTTTTCTTGACATGGGGTTAAGACCAAAAAAACAGAAGATATTACCAGGCTACTGTTTATTCTCATTCCCCCGCCAGTTGGTAAATGTTTGAATTTCCATTCCAGAGCCTGTTCATCAGGGCTATCTTGTTACATCAGTCACTTCTCAAACTGCTATAAAGCAATACCTGAAATAGGGTCCACAGGCTGTACAGGAAGCATGGCTGGGGAGGCCTCAGGGAACTTGCAATCATGGTGGAAGGTGAAGGGGAAGCAGACACATCTTACATGGCTGGAGCAGGAGGAGGAGAGAGAAGAGGGAGGTGCTACACACTTTTAAACAACAAGATCTTGTGAGAACTCACTCATTATCACGAGAATAGCAAGGGGGAAATTCTCCCCTATGATTTAATCACCTCCCGCTCGGCCCCTCTTCCAACGTTGGAGATTACAATTTGACATGAGGTTTGGGCAGGGACACAAATCCAAACCACATCACCCATCTTCTCCACAAGCTAGCATTTATTAAGGGCTTTCTTGGTGCATATATAGCACCCTGAGAACAGTGCTTTTTGTAGGGGTAGAACCTTTTCCGGAGGCATACGCAAATTAGCAGAAGGGACAGGACTCAGACTTAAACCATTTGGGCACCTGGCCATAGCCATCAGATCAGCCATGGGCTAGAAGCAGTAAGATCATGCCCAGGCAGGCAGGCAGGCAGGGGAGCTTAGAATTTGCCTCTGTCTGAAACCATCAGACAAAGTTCATCTGTGTTCCCTTGTGCATTCTTTTTCTCTTCCTCCAGGAGAGCACAGCTCTGGCAGAGGCTGTGTAGAGGAAAGATGAGTTTGACTGTGGGCGTGTTTTGTGACCATCCTGGAGGTGATATTCAGTGACACAGAGTGGGATGAAGTTTCCCAGCACAGCTTCATGTTCTCAACACTCAAGAGAGCACTTAGAAAGCAATGCATGTTATCCGGGCCCAGGGCTGCTCTTGCCTCCTGAGGTCTAATATTCATCTTAAAGCCAATGTGACACAACCAAGACTCTTGGCTAGGATTTCATTCCTATTAGCGGATTTTCTTTGAACCAGTCCTCTTTTCCTTGGACACATTCATTCTTCTCCCACTCCTCATGAACCCCAAAACCACTTCCTGTGAGATGCTTCAGCTATAAGAATTCCATGGCCCTGGTGCTAATCTCTTTTCGTTTGCTTCTGCTGAATTTTTTTCTAGAAACATATTCCATCCATAACCATAAGACCAATTCATGATCTTCACAATACTTTGAAAGTGGATTTCTTTGCCTATGTACATGTCTGCTGATTTTCTTCTCTAACAGGTCTTTAATCCTTGACCGAGAACCTTCTAATTGACCACCTCCTAGGTCAAGACATTCCTATCAGAAGTGCTTATGTCTAATGGACTTAGTCATGGAACTCTAACATTACTGACTTTCCTAAGCTCTTGTCTTAAACATTGTCACTTACCGTGTTTGTCGAAAGAAACTATTATAACCCACTTCCCATATCGACAGTCAATGGGTACTTTGTGAAAATCGAAAAGACTCCCTTTTCTCAAGATGCTTTGTTTTCATTTGCTGAAAAACTGTCAAGATAAATGTACAAAATCTACCATGTCTGCAATATAAATAATGTTCTTGTGCAGTGCACAACCTGCAGAAAGTTACATGTTGGTACCACCAAAGGAAGGGACTCCTTACTAAAGGTAACAGGAAAGATCATCCTCAAGATGTTAAACCATTTAGTTAGTAGTAGACAAATTAGATGTGAAGGTCCTATCTGTTTGATTCATCACTATTTTCCCAGTGGGACTGAATTGTAATGGGTATTATAGTCATCTTAGCTGCCACCAATACGATTTGGGACTCCCTACACGTAAAGAATGGTGTTGCTCTATTTAGAATAACATCTAGTAATTATCTTACAATGGATATTTACACAGACTCAAAGTATGTCTCTAAAGATTTCTTATTCATTTCAAAGAGAAAACTTTACAGTGGCAAAACTGATAGACATCACCTTTACCAAGTAGTTGAAGCCAATGTCGCCAATACTGAAAAAAGGCAACACCATGTGCCTTCTGATATGATGAACTGAGAAGACCTCAGCATCACTGTGGGATTTTCCTGTATTTAATCTCAAAGGTATATCTGTGAAACCCAATTGGAAGGACATTCTATAAAACTGCTGGCCTGAACCCCTCACAAATGTCAGAAAAAAAAAAGATAATTTCAGATTAAAGAAGACCAAAGATACATGACAACAAATGAAAAGGGTAAGCAGTGATTAAATCCTAGATTGGAAGAAATACTGTAAAAACATTACTGTGATCATTAGTAAAATCTGAATATGGGTTTATTAGATACCATTGTATTAGACAGATTAGATAACATTGTCTCAATGTTAAATTTCCCAAATTCGATAATTATACTGTGTAAGTATTTATGGATAAAGATCACAGGATCTATGAGAGATAACAGAATGAAAGACAGCAAATGAAACAAAATGTGAACAATTGGTGAATCAAGGTGAAGGGTATATACACAAATTCATTGTACTACTCTTGCAAAATTTCCATAAGTTTAAAAATGCTCAAAACAAAAAGTTCTAAAAATTTTTTCTTATTATTTGAAAAAAATATATATTATTCTGGTAAAAATAAGCAAGTGTGGCAAACTTTCACAGCAAGATGGTGAGCTTCCACTTTAAACTGTAGGATAAAATAAACAAATCCTTCCATGACAGCATTGTGAGCATGCAAGGAGCCATTAACCAATCAGACGCTCAAGAAATTTGAAGTAGTCATCTAGTTAGAAATTAACTGTGGAGGAGAGACTATATACATTTAATCTCCCCTCTTTCTTAAAACTTCCTGAAGTTATTACCCAGAAATACAAAAAGAGTACAACTGTACAAAGAAAAAGAGAATAAAGGTATCCCTGGATAAAGGATATCAAAATAATTCTAAAGGAAATCAAAACCATTTTAGAAGGCAGAAAGTGGTATAGAAGTAATAAACTGGTGTTAAAGAGTAAAACTAGAATCGAAATCCTGCAGAAAGGAGCAATGATGAGAATGAAGCTCATGACCCCTAAAGACTCAGGAATCAAAGGAGTCCGATGTGAGGTGGATGAGGTATGAGGCTCACATGGAGAGAGAGGTTTAAAGTCTGCAGCAGTCAGAAGCCCAGATCTCCTCCTCTTTCTTCTGCATCCAGGTGACTGTTTGTATAGGAGAGATTAAATTAGAGGCTCCAGACTTAGGAATACCAAGCACAGAGAAGGACTGGAGCAACACACAGGACTTAAAAAAGAAGCATACTGAATGGTGAGTTCCCTGTCCCCTTCTTCCTCTGTTCTCTCAGAACACCAGCCGCTAAATGATCCCTCTCCAAAAGGAGACTGGAAACTTCATCTCTTGAGATCCAAACTTAAAAAAGAAAACCTTTTAGATCCAGAAGTTGGAAGGCCCCCTATAGAAACAGCTAAGGTTAGCTTGCTACCTGATCATACGTCAGTGACATACATCCACCACCAAGCTCCACAAATGAACATAGAGCATCTAATTAGCTTTCTAGTAGGAATGTAATCTTACATATTATGGCGAATGACTACAAGACATTTGAGGAGATCCTTCAACATGAAAGAGAAAGACCTGAACATACAGAAAAATGGGATCTGGAGGAAGCTGAGACCATACAGACCACAAAAGATAGCCAGTGTATAAAATCATATTATTAATCACCTCAGAGAAATAAAACATCAGAAACATAAAACCTCAGAGAAACAAAAGAATATACTGTATCTGTGAAACAAGAACAGGTTCTTACAGAACAGGAACAATCAGGACATAAGATGGAGCCTTGGAAAAGTGTGATACTGACAGTGCAGACGTTTTCAGATGAAGATATTTTATTTCTGTGCACACTTTTTTAGAAAGCTATGGAAGGATGAGTTCCATGAAAATGAGAAGCAAGGGAAAGAGACAGACATAAAACCAAGAAAACAGGGACTCCAACACAGGAAAACACAAAAATAAATTTCAGAATGGCAGCCAGGTGACAAAGTGAAAATGCAATCGATCCAAATTGAAGAAGGATAAATTTCCTAGAGAGAGTTCTTTAGAAAAGAAAAACCAAATAACCAAAAGATAATTGATAAATTATCCTCCATACATATAACTATTTATAAAATCTTGATAGGCTATCAAGGATGAGGTTTGCTGGAGCATATGGAACTAATCAAATATAAAAACAAGGCCATTATTATCTTTAAGAAAATGTTTAAAAATGATTAGGGAAGTACAAGTACATTATTTTTCCCAGTAGTGAATTGTATTTACCAACATAATAATAATCTTCATGCTGAATTCTCATTTAACCAAAAATTATTTTGGAATTTATTATATTGGAAATTAATATTAAATTTCAAAATTATATTGCAATCCTCATATTGGAGCAATAGGAATGATAAAGTAACAATGCTATAGAATCATATGTCATCAATGGAAGTGCATAAAATACACCCATTATTGGTATAGCCATGATTGTTAACTAAAGAAATAGCAGTGATTGTAGTATTTAGAAATGTGAAGGCGAGGCCGGGTGCGGTGGCTCATGCCTGTAATCCCAGCACTTTGAGAGGCCGAGGTGGGCAGATCACCTGAGGTCAGGAGTTTGAGAACAGCCTGGCCAACATGGGGAAACTCCATTTACTAAAAATACAAAATTTAGCCAACTGTGGTGGCGTGCACCTCTAATCCCAGCTATTTGGGAGGCTGAAGCATGAGAATTACTTGAACCCAGGAGGCGGAGGTTGCAGTGAGCCAAGATGGTGCCACCGCACTCCAGTCAGCGTGACAGAGCCAGACTCTGTCTCAAAAAAACAAAGAAACGAAAAGAAAGAAAGAAAAAAAAGAAATGTGAAGGCAAATGACAGAAGAAACCCTTAAACATTTTTAAAGGGTTGCCTCTGAAGAGTACAGAAAGAGGCGAAGACATCTTTTTCCTCATAAGCCTTTTAATGCTATTTCATTGTCAACTATTTCTTCATTGTTATCTTGAGGAAAATAAGAAATAAAAAGAACTATTAATAGCTTAAGTGAAACACCAGAGTAAAACAGCTCAAACAGGTTGTGTATTGTAGAAACGAAGCTGGGCTGTGTGGTGGTTCCTGCCTGTAATCCCGGCACTTTGGGAGGCCGAGGCAGGCGGATCACTTGAGGACACAAGCTTGGGAAACATGACAAAACTGTGTCTACTAAAAAAAGAAATACAAAAATTATCTGCGTGTGTGGTGGTGCATGCTGGTGGTCCCAGCTATTCAGGAGGTTGAGTCAGAAGGATCGCTTGAGCCTGGGAGGCAGAGGTTGCAGTGAGCCAAGATTGAGACACTGAACTCCAGTCTGAGCTACAGAGTGAGACCCCTGTCTCAAGGAAAAAAAAAAAAAAGGAAAAGACAAAAATGAAGCACACTTCTTGATGGAGTAGAGAAAGAGCAAACTCAGAAATGACAAATATGAAAGAACCAGAGTGAGAAGAGCTATTCTCAAGATCACTGAAAGGCCTACCTTGAAGGACAAGGAATTTTGTTAGCAGGGTGGGGCCTGGGGTGAACACGTGAGAGAGGAGCCTAGAATGCATAATTCAGGGAGACCCGCACCACCCTCAGAGCAAGTGCGTCAACTTAGTACGTTATGGGCTCACCCTCTTGCCAGCCTGTCTGTTGGATTCCGCCAATCACTCACAGGTATAGTGGATTATGTAGCCCCTGTGTTTACCCCTGAAAATGTCTTGCCAAACATGGAGAAATGTGCTTGGGGGAAACTCACTGCTTGAGGGCTAAAGCAGAGTGAAAGCCAGAAAAATGTGATGCAATTCCACTCTTCAAAAAACAGCAAGGAAAAGAATCACAAGGCAGCTCTGGCTGTGAGTCTCACACAGGAAGAAGTGCCACCCTGAGGGGAAGGATTCCTACTGTAATCAAAGGGAACAAAGGGGGCATTTTACATGCATTAACGATAAAACCCACCAAGAAGATATAGTAGATTCAGATCTTTATTCCATGAAAGAGC
Organism: Cebus imitator; assembly: GCF_001604975.1. NCBI lineage: Eukaryota > Metazoa > Chordata > Mammalia > Primates > Cebidae > Cebus > Cebus imitator. Next base: position 833,869 of record NW_016107378.1, on the reverse strand, counting down.
AAAGCACCAATACATAAATGACTTATTGAAAATACATGAGAGCTTTTGAAAACTACAAGGTCTCAGAGACTCACAAGTGAGGCATATAGAAAATAAGAATGTAGAGGAGGCCGGGCATGGTGGCTCATGCCAGTAATCCAGCATTTTGGGAGGAATAGATGGGAGGATTGCTTGAGCCCAGAAGTTTGATACCAGCCCAGGCAACATGGTGAAACCTCATCTCTACTAAAAATACAAAAATGAGCTGCGTGTGGTGACGTGCACCTGTGATCCCAGCTACTCGGGAGGCCAAGGAGGGAGGATCATTTGAGCCCAGGAAGTCAAGGCTGCAGTGAGCTATGATCAGACAACTGAATTTCAGTCTCCTGGGTAACAGAGGGAGACTCTGTCTCAGAAAAGAAAGAAAGAAAGGAAGGAAGGAAGGAGGAAGGGAAGGGGAGGGGAGAGGAGGGGAGAGGAGGGGGAAAGGAAGAGAGAAGGGAAGGGAAGGGAAGAGAAGGGAAGGGAAGGGAGGG
>NW_016107378.1:807390-833264 GCF_001604975.1 Cebus imitator | reverse complement strand
GGGAAGGGAAGGGAAGGGAAGGGAAGGGAAGGGAAGGGAAGGGAAGGGAAGGGAAGGGAAGGGAAGAGAGAAAGGAAGGGAAGGGAAAGGAAGGGGAGAAAGGGGGAGACAAGAGAAGGGAAGGAAAGGAGGGAGGGAGGGAAGGAAGGAAGAAGAGCATTTGAAAAACAAAATTAACAGCTTGATTTAATAAGCAGACTTAAGATAATTTTCCTAAAGAGAGAATACAGATTCTTGTTAAACGTGTTTGAAATTATTTACACATTAACTATGTTTTTAACCACGAAGGAAATCTCAATATGTTATTCAATGGGGAAATCATACAGTCTTCATTCTCTAGCTATAATGAAAACAAAAAAGCTAGAAATGAATAATAAATCATAGCCTTCTCTTCTATCCATGCCTCCCCCTCTACAAAACATTAACCACTTAGATCCTTTTAAAAAATTCTCTTTTCAAGATAACTCTTTGGTTAGAAAAGAATAAAGGTACAAAATTATGGACTATTTAGTTATGAAAAACAATAAATAGAAAAACTAGTGGACATAGCCAAAACTGAACTTAGAGGGTACTTTATAGCCAGAATATATCTATTAAAAGTCAAGCAAGATGAAAATCAACAGCAACTATACATTCAGCCAGGAAACCCAGGGAAGGGTCAAGCACATAAACTAAAACAAAGTAAAAGAAGAATTCGGATATGGTGGGGTTCAGGACTCACAACTCCAAAATATAGCACCTTGCAAATGGAGAAAACAGCAGGAGCAGGAAAGTCCCTCTCACCTTTCTTCCCTGAATCAGGCCATAAAACCTGAAAAGGTCACCCTCTAAGCTTCTCCCTTCTGTCTCTTCTGAAAACCCTTATGTGACAGGTGTCTTGCCCTATATCCAGAGGGAAGGAATGTCACACAGGGATGCCAGGAAGAATATGAACAAACAGGACTTGCTAAGATCTCCCACCCCAGTTTGTGATCACTAGGTCATACTGAGACAGCCAAGTATAAAAGGGTCCCCAGAGAACCTCTCACCAGCCTGCACACTGGGAAGCATGCACACTGGGGTGAAGCCTCAGGAAGGAAGTTTGCAATGTTTGCAGCGGGGATTAGCCCGGTTCCTCCTCTTCCTGAGTGGAACCTGGGATTCAATCTGCCGGGTTGAGCAGGACTCTCACTCTGCTGAGGATCCCTGTTTCCCCTTTGTTTCCTTTCTGCTCAGTAAATTCCATTTTTCTCACCCTTCAAAGTGTCTGTGAGGTTAATATTTCATGGCCATGTGACAAGGCCCCCGTTTTTAGCTGAACTAAGGAGAAAGTCATGCAACAATACTCTTCATCCTCCCATCATGCTTCTGCGAGGACTGTCCACTCTTCATCAAACCTAAGCATAAAAACTTATAGATTCCCCTATTTCTTTGGGCCATTACTTCTGAAGTTTCCCATGCAACATAAAACTTATATTAAATAATTTTGTAAGCTCCTGTTAATCAGTCTTTTGTCATAAAGGTCTCAGCCATGACCCTGGTGATGGGGGGGGGCGCAGAGGAAATGGATGTTACATTTTCCCCCCTACAAATAAAAAGGAGAACAAATAATTGAAGAACATATCGATAAAACCAAAACATTTTTTTAAAAAATGAAAACACCAATAAAAGAAAAGTCTGGAAGTCTGGCAAGTGTGACAAAGAAAAGAAGTGGAGAAATCAAATTAAACCACATTTGGATTAAGAAAGTGGATGCAATTAGATACAGGAAATATTTTTATTTTTTGAGACAGCGTCTCACTCTGTCCCCTAGGCTGGAGTGCAGTGGCACCATCTCAGCTCACTGCAACTTCTGCCTCCTGGGTTCAAGTGATTCCCATGCCTCAGCCTCCCAAGTTGCTGAGACTATAGGCAACCATCACTACACCTAGCTGATTTTTGTATTTTTAGCAGAGACAGGGTTTCACCATGTTGGCTAAGCTGGTCTTGAACTCCTGACCTCAAGCAATCTGCCCACTTCAGCCTCCCAAAGTGCTGGGATTAGAGGCGTAAGCCACCACACCTGGCCTTGGGAAAGATTTTGAAATGAAAATACTATGCAGAACTTTACAGAGATAAATTGAAAATTCAAATGAAATGGACCATTTCAATACAATACTAAATATTTTTAAAATAATTCAAATAGACTCCCTTCCTCTCTTCTCCAAAAACAAAGTAAAATACATATTCATTCATTCAACAAATATTTATTAGCCATATTGTAAGGTATTGTGAGCTAGGATTAGAAAGATAATGTGCTTTCCCCTAAATCAATCTATAAATTATATGTATTCCTAATCAAAATTCTACAGAAATTTTAAAATAGGATTTACAAACTGATTCTAATGTTCATCTGAAAATGTAAATGTGTGAGAAGTTAACATTTTTTAGAAGTTAAAAAAAGAAGACTTGCCTTAATAAATATTAAAACACATTACAAAAGTATCTACAGAGTCACAATTCTACCAAGACATTTCCCTCCGCTTGTCAGAGGTGTTTGAACCAGAGTGATTCCATCTTGAATAGAATCTGGGTAAAATGAGGCTGAAACCTACAGGGTCACATTTTCAGGAGGTTAGGCATTCTGTTACAGGATGAGATAGAAGGTTGGCACAAGATACAGGTCACAAAGACTTTGCTGATAAAACAGCACACGGTAAAAAAAAGGCCGGCCAAATCCCACCCAAACCAAGATGGCGACAAAAGTGACTTCTGGTCACCCTCACTGCTTATTATATGCTAATTATAATATATTAGCATCCTAAGAGACACTCCCACCAGTGCCACAACAGTTTACAAGTGCCATGCGAAGGTCAGAAAGTTACCCTATATAATCTGAAAAGGGGAAGAACCCTCAGTTCCAGGAATTGCCCACCCCTTTCCCAGAAAACATATGAATAACTCTTGTTTAGCACATTATCAAGAAATAACTGTAAGTATCCTTTGTTGAGCAGCCCACACTGTTCCTGCTCTGCCTATGGGGTAGCCATGCTTTTATTCCTTTACTTTCTTAATAAACTTGCTTTCATTTTACTCTATGGACTCGCCCTGAATTCCTTCTTGTGCATGATCCAGAAACCCCCTTTCCGGGTGTGAATCAGTACCCCATTCTGGTAACACCCTCACCCCAAAACCTGTTCAGAACTGTTACTGCCAGGATAGATCTGAAGTGGAGAGGACATGCTGTAGAAAACAGGGAGGAGAATTTTTACTTTTCACATTTGTATAAGTTTTCCATTGCTGCTATAACAAAACCCCACAAACTTGGCAGTTGAAGCAACACACATTTATTTTACAGCTCTGGTCCAAAGTCTGAATTGGGTCTCACTGGGCAAAAATCAAGGTGTCAGCAGAGTGTGTTCTTTTCTGGAGGTTCTAAAGGAGAACTTGTTTTCTTGCCCCTTCCAAGTGTCTAAATGCTGCCTACATTCCTTAGCTGGTGGCTCCATTCCTTCAGCTCTAAAGCCAGCAATGCTCAGTCTTCTTCATGTTGCGTCACTCCAGTCCTGCATCTTCTCCCTCCTTCTTCCACGTTTGAGGACCCCTGTGATGACACTCAGTTCACTTAGATAATCCAGGGGTATCTCCCTATTTTAAAGTCAACTGATGAGTGATTTTAAGTCCATCTGCAATCTTAATCACCTTTTGCTGTGTAATGCAACATATTTAGTTTCCAGAAATTAGGATGTAGACATCTCTGGAAGATCATTATTCTGCCTAGCACAACTAAAGCTTTCTAAACTGTTTGTATTTGCTAACTTAGAAATACATATTACTTTAATAATTTAAAATTAAGAGTACCTAATAGTGAGAATTTTTTAAAAAGCTGTAAAGACTCAGACTTAGTTTTGTGTTATAATTATAAAAAGGTTGATGTTGCAGGATCAGACAAATGAAACATTACCAAAAATAAATAAATAAATAAATAAAACCTGGCAATCCAGAGACATATATGGGCAGAATATAGCATTAGACAAAGGTCATATTTCAAGTCATGAAGGAAAAAGAATGGACGATTTGTAAGAGGAAACTGGATGTCACTGGAAATAAAAGGTTTGATCTTTATGTCATACCATGCAAGCAAATAAATCCCATGGGGTTTAAAGACCAAAACTTCAAAAACATTCAAAGTAGCAGGAAAGAAATGTAGGAAAATATACTAGTAACTTTGGGTGTGGTAAAAGTCTTCTTATACTGCAATCCATAAAGCAAAACTTGATAATGTTAAAATCAAAGTCAAAATATAAGCAACAGGCTGAGAAAAAAATTATTTGATAAAGTATTACAAAGAGTTAGTAGCTATAATCAATAAAGATCTTTTGCAATCTGACAAGAAGCCAACCCTATGGGAAAATGGGCAAAAAACGTGAACAGGATGATTCTCAGAAGAAGAAATGTAATGGCAACACCCATGTGAAATCACATTCAAACTCACTAAGGAGGAATGGCAAATTACAAGGGAAAAACAGGTATTTCTGTAGGCCCACTTCGTTGGCTAAGAGCTCAGATTCTGGTGTGCAAAACCTACTGGGTCTGCTGATTACTCACCGTGGAGCCTTGAACAAGCTAAACTCTGTACCTCATGTTCCCTATATGGAAAATAGGGATAGCAATAGCTTTTAATTCTTTATTGTAAAGATAGAATAAGTTAGTATATGTAAAGGTGTTTTGCAAAATGCATGGCATAATCAATAGGTGGCAATCCAATATTGTAGTACGACATGTACACAAAGATGTATACACACACACACACGTGCTGCAAGCTCACACACTTAGCATACTCACAAATTCCCCATGGGCCACAGGGTGCGATGGCTCCTGTGTGTAGTCCCAGCACTTTTTGGAGGCTGGGGTGGGTGTATTGCTTGAGCTCAGGAGCTCAAGACCAGCCTGGGCAACATGGTGAAAACCCGTCTCTACCAAAAATACAAAAATTTAGTCAGGCATGGTGGTGTGCATCTATGGCTGTAGCTACTCCAGAGGCTGATGTGGGAAGATTTATTTGAGTCTGAGAGACGGAGGTTGCAGTGAGCCAAGATGGTACCACTGCACACCAGTCTGAGTGACAAAGTGAAATCCTGTTTCAAAAGAAAAAAAAATTCCCCATGGCATATTTGCCAGAACAAAAACTTTAAATGACATCGACAGGAAAGAAAGTAAATTTTGTACCTCCAAAATACGGATAAATAGCTATTAAAAACAGTAAGAATGATCTTGGGCACCAATAGAGGAAGATGTCTGTAATAAAATAAGTGAAAAAAAAAAGCAAATCACAGACTTCCATGAAATAATTCAAATATGCTGCATGTAATACATACATATAATATCCCTATAGGTGCACGTGTATAACATGCATGGAACATGTTATAAAAGGACTCCTTCAAATTGTCAGCAAAAGTGATTGTCAGGCAGGAAGTAGGACAGGGGAGAAAGCCAAAGGTAGAGGGAGAGTTTATCAAATAAACTACATTCTTTTTTTGTTTTTTTGAGATGTTGTTTTGCTCTTGTCGCTCAGGCTAGAGTACAGTGGCACAGTCTCAGCTCACTGCAACCTCCACCTCCCAGGTTCAAGCAATTCTCCTGCCTCAGCCTCCCATGTAGCTAGGATTACAGGCACCTGCCACCATGCCTGGCTAATTTTTTACATTTTTAGTAGACTTGGGGTTTCACCATCTTGGCCAGGCTGGTCTCCAACTCCTGACTTCAGGTGTTCCACCCATCTCAGCCTCCAAAGGTGCTGGGATTACAGCCGTGAGCGCTGTGCCCGGCCTTCATTCTTCTCCATTTTTTCTCTTAAAGTAAGCATGTGTTGCTTTGTTTTTGTTTTTTGAGAGGCAGTCTTGCTTTGTTGCCCAGGCTGAGTGCAGTGGCACAATCTTGGCTCACCGCAATCTTCACCCCCCAGTTTCAAGTGCTCCTGGTGTCTCAGCTTCCCAAGTACCTGGAATTACAGTGCCACCACGTCCAGCTAATTTTTGTATTTTTAGTAGGGATGGGGCTTCACCATGTTGGTCAGGATGGTTTCGAAATCCTGACCTCAAGTGATCCACTCTCCTCAGCCTCTAGTGCTAGGATTACAGGCGCAACCCACCACACCCGGTCCATGTTTTGTTTTGAAAAATACAAAAGATAAAATAGAAAAGAAATCATAATCAATTAGAATAAATTCTCAAAAACTGACACAGGGACAATAGTAAGCAAAAGAAAATTATGAAATCAATGTTTTCTATAACCATTTTTCCAAAAAAGCATCAAATGATTGGCAAAGGAATTAGTCCAGTCATACTTCAAAGAATGTTAGTTTAGCTATGGAGTTTTCTAATGCTTTGAATGAGGGCTAAAAATGTCAAAGTCATACATCTTTCAAGGATAAAAATTCTCTAATCACCTTCATTAATTGCTTCCATTGTACATAATGTTTTCCAAGTTTTACATCTCCAGGAAAGTAATATTTGCAAATTCAAACAGTGTACCTTCAATATGACTTAGGTGACATAAACAAATTAAAATAAGGCCAATGTATGCCAGTTGTGTTTATCAACCTGATCCCCTCTGAAGACGAGAAATGAAGTCAAATACCCTTTAATACTATTTATTAGTGGGGTAATAGAATACGTTTTGACAAGTTGAACAGTTTAACAGGAGGCCAAAGTCTTACAGGGCCTGTTTAGAATGAAAACAGGAATGAGAGACAGCTCTGTAACCGGATTTTAAGAACAGCTCAGTCTTCAACTATATTCTAACCAAGTACTTTTATCCAGTTAATTTATGGAGTGAATCCCTTAGGGTCTCTAGTCATGTACCCCTGCAGCTCATTAGAGTCCAATATCCAACTTTTCTCTTTGCAGCACTGAAAGCATTTATGCTTAAAATGTAATTAAACTTAAAACAAACAAGATCTTTATTCCCTGACAGTCCCACTATTTTTAAATTGACAAAGGCATGAACTTATATGGGATTATTTAGCAAGCACTATACATTTCAGCCACTTATGGCAAGACATTTGCCCAACTGTTCATCCTGCCTGCAATTAGAAATCTAAATACTTGGGTAACGGGTTTCTATTGGGAATTAAACTTGCAGATCTTTTACAAACGAGTAATGTGGTAAGACTTGCTGTCCAATGAGGTGTCTTATTGAAATATCCCAGGCCATTTCACTTGTCACAGCTGCCGTTTCAGCCGCTTGCACTCACAGTGTATAGCTTTCATTACGAAAATAGAAATTTGTGTCCTAAGTGCTGTTACATTACTAATGCTAAATATTTAATTCCCTGGGGTTCCAATTATGGTTGAGCACTGGCAACACTGATTCTACTTTTTAATAACAACTGTAAAAGCAATTTGAGCATTTTTCAATTAATTAAATACATAGTGAACGAGTAACCTCTTGTCATTTTGCCCTCCAGGACCTGAGCTAATTGGTGTAGAATAAAATGTTTTGAAAATTAACTGATATTCTGGTCTGCACACTGTTATACCATTAAATTACAGTTTGTGAAATGAAGTTTGTCTTCTAATAGTTACACTCAATAGAGTCTGCAGATGTAAGTACCTGCATTTTATGTACGTCACGGTGCCTGTAATTAGAGCGGAGCTGAAAGTCGAGGGCAGTTTCTCTAAACACCAGTCAGCATCAATAATACTTTGCGTTGTTCACAGATAAATGCAACACATTTCAACATAGGAAAGTTTCCCAGGGTTCATTACATGTTTTCATGATTTAGCTTAAATGTTGTGAAAGTTTGCTCATAAGAATTACTATCATTAATTATATTCACATATAAAATCTCCAAAACACTTTTTAGATTTTTTTCATAGGAGAAAATTACAAATCGGATGTCTGGGAAAGCCCTTTCCTTTTAAACACTTGGTGGCAGTTTCTCGTTTCGGCGTAGAACAATGTCATAAATAAGCTCTAAATTGGTGTTTCAGCTGAAAAGGATGAATTATAAAAGCAGATGCCATTTTACTCACATTTTAAAATGAACCTTTTTCTGAAGTACAATGAAATCTGATTAAAGAGACCATCTCCTTGTAGAAAAACGTCTCTGACAGGTGTTCTTCCAGCCTGGAGTCTTGATTGGCCATAATCTAAAATCCATGCTCGAAAAGTGAATGCCTTTTCGGCAGCTGTCTGCCTAACAGAGATGATCCCCTAAACAGGTTTCACTGAATTAGGAATCTCAGCAGAAGCATTAGGGCTCATGGAGTAAGACACAGAAAGTGAAATTAATCATGCTGGGGGAGAAAGGACAAAATAATAGAAAAAATTTAATCACTTCCATATACATCTTTAGGTTTTAAAGCTTTAATTTCTAAGATTTTAGTAACATCTCAGAGAAATAAATTTTTCATTACAGGACTAACTGGATAGGACCAGCCAGTTAAATAAATAAATCAGCCAACATTTCTGATTTAAAAAAAACTTAACTAGATAAAGAGAACATTTTTGAAATCTGAGGTTGAGTTGACTTTTCTGGAAGCAATCTCCAGTCGATCCACAAATACACACACTCACATATAAATGAAAATAAAAATATAAATTTCTTTAAGGTTTATTTAAATATTAATGTATATGGAATGCAATATCTTAATAGACCTTTAAAAACAATAGCTTAATATAGCTTATCATAAAATAACTCTTAAAACAAGAAGCCATAGAATTTCTAAATGACATATTAAATCCAGTTATACAAATTATTTTTGCCAGAGACCATTTTTTTTTCCAGCCCAAAGAACACCTATATTTTAAAATCAAAAAGTCAAAATTGGTCGGGCATAGTGGCTCATGCCTGTAATACCAGAACTTTGGGAAGCCAAGGCGGGCAGATCATGAGGTCAGGAGTTCAAGACCAGCCTGGTCAATATGGTAAAACCTCATCTGTACTAAAAATAAGAAAATTAGCCAGCGTGTTGGTGCACACCTGCAATCCCAGCTACCCGGGAGGCTGAGGCAGAAGAATTGCTAGAACTGGGAAGCAGAGGTTTCAGTGAACCGAGATTGCACATCATTCCAGCTTGGGTGATAGAGCAAGACTCCGTCTTGAGAAAAAAAAAAGTCAAAATAAAGAAAACTTGTGCTTTGAATACAAGTGGCACAGGCATTTGTTATATTAAGAAATGGATTAGAATTTATTCCCAAACACTTATGTGTCTAGTTTTGAAAAACAGTAATTTTATTGACTGGCTTCTAATATGTGGCCAAAACACAATTAAACAAAACAACACACAGTTCTCTGAAAATGTGGGACACTCATAATTAAAGCCACTATATTTAGTATCAGGGTCCCCATTTACTGCACCCAGCTAACCAGTTGGAGTTAAGTCATCAAATCCCAGACAGTCTCCACCTGTCTCCAGCTATAGCAGCAGGATGACAACTAGCTGAAGATGACGAGACATTGTCCCCTCAGGATCACACGCCCATCGGGTTCCCCTCCTTTCTTTCCGACACTCCATGTACGAAGAGGAGTTGGCAGTCCCAATCTATACAGTCAGAACTAAGTCTTACTTATTACCCACCAATTCCAGTATGTGAAGCCAGTGAGAAAACTCCACCAGCCTTGGAAGCAGAGGATCTGAGCTCAAACTTGAGAGTGCAAACAGCGGTGTGATCTAGGATGGGTCACTCAACACCTCTGCACCCCGATCTCCTGTCTCTGACATGGAGTCAATATAATCTCTGCCTTGTTCTCAAGGTCCAGTAAGAAAAGCTGATGGTGCTGCAGAAGCTGTAAAGCGGCCTGTAAATGTAAGATACCCCAAGGCTTCCAGGCTAATGCCCACGGGCCATTTAACAAAGCATTTCTGATGTTACTGTGCAAAGTGCCTAGAGTAAAAACACCTATGCAGTGCACCCATGATAATGTGCCTAACAACGACAACAACAAAAAGGCTGCAATCATTGTGGATTTTGCAATTTTCACTAGAGATGCTGTTTTAGAATTAAGGCTTTAGTCTGAGTGTGGTGGCTCACGCCTGTTGTCACAGCACTTTGGGAGGGTGAGGCAGGCGGATCACTTGAGGTCAGGAGTTCAAGATCAGCCTGGACAACATGGCGAAACCGTGTCTCTCCGAAAGATACAAAAAGTAGCCGGGCATGGTGGCATGCGCCTGTAATTCCAGCTACTTGGGAAGCTGAGGCATGAGAATTGCTCGAATCCAGGAGATGCAGGTTCCAGTGAACCGAGATCGCACCACTGTACTCCAGCCTGGGCGACAGAGAGAGACTCTGTCTCAAAAACAAACAAACAAAAGAACTAAGGCTTTAGCTTTAGTTCCAATAAACTGCAAGTCAAAAGAAGATATGTTTAGAGTTTATTTTTTAAAAAAATCAATAGGATAAAGAAGAGAAGGGGAATTAACAGGATATTATCTCAATATAGGTGTCATTGAATAAACTACAAACTTAAAATGAAGCCTATTTTAATTTTATTTTCTAAGCTGTATTCAAATACTTCCCTCAGTTCCCAAACTCAAGGCCCAATGGCTCTCCTTTCCGAGCTAGAATCAGCCTCTTCACAACTCTGCCAAGTGGACAAGAATGTTGAAGGAGGGAGTTAAAGCAGATGTCCCTCATTTTAACACCCAATTGGCTAAAATACACAGAGAGCCGAGAAAAGTGTTGCTTGCAAGTTAATATACAACCATGGCATCTGGCCCATTAGTGGGCTCTGGGAGCCCTTTTTCAGGCTGGCTTATCTTCTAACAAGCTCCACTACCTGATCCCCAAGTCCACAGAAGCATAAAAGCCGCATTTTGAAGGGCAGGGTGAGGCCTGCAGGTAGAGCCAATGAGAAAAATAGCTGACAGTAATTGAAGAAACAGTAAGGTTCCAAGAAATGCCAATGAGAACTAAACAGAAAACAAAAAACCAAAACAACTAAAACTAAACAGAAAGGCCGAGTTCTTTAATGAGAACGGAATTATATAGTCCAATTCTTACTGATGACCATGACTTATTACCAAAGTTAAATGAGACTTGATATGCCTTCAAGATAAGAGGGAAAAGTATAATCCATTTTAGAAAGATTTCCATCACAAATAGTTAATGTAAATTCTTAAAACTTGGCTATTTTGAATAACCCATTCCCTGAGGGTTCCAGATTAGCATGGTTTCACTGTAGTTAGATAGTTTTATGGTTAATGTACTGTGGTATAAATAAACAGAGCTTAGTCTAAGTGTCTCCACTGAAAATATGTGTTCCATAAAACAAGAAGTAAAATAGGTCAATAACCAACCCATAGTAAATAATTCAAACATAAAAGTACATAACATTAGACTGAACTAAGGTAAACCAGTCCTCTTCAAAATTGATAATAAATTTATTCAAAATGGACTTTTAAAATAAAAAACTAAATGTCTAAAGATAAATGGTAAGAAAAGAGGTATAAAATTATTAACCTACATGAGCTACACTCCTATAAGAAAAGTCAGCAGGAAAATAAATCAGTTTATACATCCATGTGATAACAAAGTAATGTTCTATACCATTCTTCCTCGGTTTTACAATATACAGATATAGTCGGTGTTCAAGAAATTGTTGAACTGAAATATAATTTACAAGGCATTCAGATGTCAGATAAAAAAGAGATCAGTGATAGCAGGGATATCATCAACTTTTCTTGGGGATATTTAGAGATCTGAAACATAAGGAAAGTGAAAGAGGAATTTGAACTTTCAAGGGAACTCAACCCACTGAAGGCCATGATGCATACATTGATTTTGACTGCGTCTGGGAGCAAAAGATGCTGGGTGGATAAAGTCTCGCTCTGGTTAGGTTTCAGAATAGGAGGCTAGGCTGAAGACAATCAACATAGTGCCAGGATATGACAAGGATAAAGTCAGAGTCCCAGCCCCACAGCTCCCCTGGCACTAGCTTCACTACTAGGCAGTCCCATTCAGTCAGGCTCACAAAAGATGTCCTGATTCATGGCTTTGGGGGAACAGGGCAGCAGGTGACCTCCATGGAGTCCCTTGGGGGCAGAGGGAGGTGACAAAATGTTCCCTGTATTGTTAGCAAGCTTCCTTCACCTCTTTGCCTGGTGCAGGCTATGTCAGAGTTTTAGTGATTCCATTATTTTATATTTTAATTTTAATGGCTCTTTGGTTTGGACATTTTGTGGAGTGTATCACCATAGGAGTGGACATGTTTGCCTTTAATATCTGTGGGCATAACTTATTCATTACTATACTGCCCACCACTCTATTAACTCAGAGATATTAGTAACCTTTGCATTTTTTCCCATACGTTGTGAATTGTGGATAGCATAACCATACCAGGGACATGGGTATCCTCTCAGTCTCCAGGCTTATCCCAGTTTATTTAATTTATTTATTATCTTGGAGAAGGAGTCTCAGTCTCTTGCCCAGGTTGGAGCGCAATGGTGCAATCTTGGTTCACTGCAACCTCTGCCTCCCAAGTTCAAGCAATTCTCCTGTCTCAGCCTGCCAGATAGCTGGGATTATAGAGTGTGACACCTTCCCGGCTAATGTCTGTGTTTTAGTAGAGACAGAGTTCTCCATGTTGGTCAGGCTGGTCTCAAACTCCTGACCTCAAGTGATCTGCCCACCTTGGCCTCCCAAAATGCTGGGATTACAGGTGTGAGCCACTGTGTCCAGCCTTGTCTCAGATTTTATGACCTGCTAAATTCTACTCTCCCAGTCCAAAATTTACACAGCCCACTGAAACACAGACAGGGCACTCCTGACATTACAAAGTTGCTTTCTTGTGAGGTTTTAGAAGACATTCATGTGTCTATCTCATAAAGACCTGAGTAAAAAATTTTACAAATGCTTACACAATGCTTAGAATGTACATAGTAGCTCACCCCAGTAATCACAGCACTTTGGGAGGCCGAGGCGGGTGGATCACCTGAGGTCAGGAGTTTGAGACCAGCCTGGCCAACATGGTGAAATCCTGTCTCCACTAAAAATACAAAAAATTAGCTGGGTTTGCTGGTGGATGCCCATAATCCCAGCCACTTCAGAGGCTGAGGAAGAAGAATCCCATGAACCCGGGGGTCGGAGGTTGCAATGAGCTGAGATCACACCACTACAGTCCATCTCAAAAAAAAAAAAAGAATGTGCCATACATCTTCCACTCCACTAGTGAAGGACATTTCAGGCTTCTGCAATATATTAGCAAGAGGGGGCAGACTATTCATTGTTTATAACATTTTGGGGAAGAACAGATCTGGGGATTTAGAAACCACAAAGGCAATCCTAGCAAGGTCTCTGAAAGGCTGCTTGGAGACAGAGCAGAAGAAGGGGGAGTCTTCTCTCTCCTTTAGAACAGGCGTCGGTCAACTAAATCCAGCCTGCAGACTGTTTTGTAAATGTCATTGGAACGTTCTTGTACAAGTGTCATTGTAGCACACTTACACCCTCTTGTCTACGGCTGCCTTTGCAATGCAATGACAAAGTAGCTGTGACAGACATTGTCTGGGCCACAAAGCCAAAAATATTCACTATATAGCTTTTTATAGAAAAAGTTGGCTAATGCTTGCTTTAAAGTCCGGCTTTCAGGCTGGACACGGTGGCTCATGCCTGTAATTCCAGCACTTTGGGAGGCTGAGGTGGGTGGATCACTTGAGATCAGGAGTTCAAGACCAGCCTAGCCAACATGGCGAAACTCTGTCTCTACTAAAAATGCAAAAATTAGCCAGGCATGATGGCGTATGCCTGTAATCCCAGTTACTTGGGAGGGAGGCTGAGGCCAATTTAAAACAACTATTTTCTTTTTTTACGCTGAACTGTGCCTCTAAGTGATGTTTACTACTCTCTCTTTCCCAATATCACACATATTGCTAATGGTTAGATTAATTTCAGAAAAGTAAATTGAGTAGTGCCTGAAATTGAACAAGTAATGCTATAGTTCAAGTCAAAGTCAAAGTCAGACTTCGTTAAACTGAATTCAAGTATTTAGGTTGGGGCAAAAGTAATCACAGTTTTGGTCATTACTTTGTTTTTTCTGTTTTGTTTTGGTTTTTTTGAGACAGAGTCTCACTCTCACCAGGCACCAGGCTGGAGTGCAGTGGCGCGATCTCCACTCACCACAACCTCTGCCTCCTGGATTCAAGCGATTCTCCTGCCTCAGCCTTCTGAGTAGCTGGGGTTACTGACATGCACCACCACACCCTGCTAATTTTGTATTTTTAGTAGAGATGGGGTTTCTCCATGTTGGTCAGGCTGGTCTTGAACTCCTGACATCAAGTGATCTACCCTCCTCAGCCTGCCAAAGTCCTGGGATTACAGGCGTGAGCCACTGCACCAGGCCTACTTTGTTTTTTTTTAAATTACTATTTTTATTTTAAGTTCTAGTACAGGTGCAGGATGTGCAAGTTGGTAACTTAGGCAAATGTGTGCCATGGTGGTTTGCTGCACCTATCAACCCATCACCTAGGTATTAAGACCAGCATGCATTAGCTATTTTTCCTAATGCTCTCTCCCTCCCCCCACCCTATGCATCAACAGGCCCCAGTGTGTGTTGTTCCTCTCCCTGTGTCCATGTAGAACAACTGTGATTGTGAGAGTGGAGATGCTTTTGTCCACTCTAAAACGCTTGTGTTGAAAACTTAATCCTCAATGCAATGGTATTGAGAGGTGGGTCTAATGGAAGGTGTTTAGGTCATGAGGGCTCTGCCCTTATGAATGGATTAACACCAATATCAAAAGGGTTTGCAGGAGTAGGGGTCTCTTTTTCACTCTTCTGGTATGTGAGAATACAACTTTCATCCTCGCTTGCTTTTCTGCCTTCCAGCAAAAAGTCACCAGACATCAGATGCTAACAACCTGATCTTGGACTTCTCAACCTCCAGAGTTGTGAGAAATAAATTTATGTTCTGTAAAAATTATCTTGTCTGTGGTATTCTGCTATAGCAGCACAAATGAAACAAGACAATGATAAAGATACTAATGACTATAAGGAATAAACTAGAGGGCATGTGAGAACAGATGAGAAACATAAGCTGAGACATGGAAATTTAATAAAAGAATCAAAAAGAAATACTAGAGATAAAAAACAATGTAACAGAAATGAAGAATACTTTTGATGGGCTAATTAGTAGACTGAAGCAAGAATCTCTGAGCTTGTATCTCAATAGAAACTTCTGAGACTAAAAAGTAAAGAGAAAAGTAACTGAAAAAAAAAAAAAAAAAAAGAGAGCAAGAACGAGAACAGAATATCCAAGAACTATGGGAAAACTACAAAAGGTGTAATCAGATGTAATGAGAATACTAGAAGGGGCATAAACAGTGGAAGGGCACATTAAAAATATCAGAAGCCATAATGACTGGGAATTTCCCTCCAGTTACTGTCAGACACCAAAACAGAGATCCAATAAGCTCAGAGAACATCAAGCAGGATTGATGCCAAAAAAACAAAACCAACCAAGCAAAAACTACTCCTAATCATATCATATTAAGACTATAGAAAATCAAAGATAAAGAAAAGGTTTTGAAGGAAACCAGATGAAAAAACACCTTACCTCCTATAGAGGAGTACATTACATCTGAACTTCTCCTCAGAAACCATGCAAATAAGAAGAGAGTAGTGTGAAATACTGAAAGTGTTAAGAGAGAAAAACAAAACAAAAAAACTAATCAACCTAGAATTCTATACCCTGTAAACTTATCCTTTAAAAGTAAAGGAGAAATAAAGACTTTCTCAGATAAACAAAAATTGAGGGAAAGCATTGTAATAGATCTGCCTTGCAAGAAATGTTTAAAAAGATTCTGTAGAAAGAAAAGACTTGTATAGGCCAGAAACTTGGATCTACATAGAGAAAAAAACACCATCAGAGAAGGAATAAATTAAGGAAAAATAAAAATTTTTATTTTTCTTATTGATCTAACAGATAATGTTTTATTCAAAATAATACTAGCAACAATAACATTTGATTATATATACATATGTATGCTTAAGTATAAGTAAAATGAATGACAACAATGTGATATTAGGGATAGGAAGGAGGAATTAGAATTTTTTTATTATGAAAAGGTAATCATGTTACCTGTGAAGGAGTATCATGTTATTTGAAAGAAGACCTGGATTGGCTGTAAATGTGTATGGCAAACTCTAGAGCAACCACTGAAAAAAGTAAAAAATAAATAAATAAATAAAAAGAAAGAAAGAAAGAAATATAACTCATACATTAAGAAAGGAAAGAAATCAAATATTATAAAATGCTTAATTAAAGCCATAAAAGACAGAAAAAGAAAAGACAAAAATAGAAACAAAGAACAAGAACAACAAATATAAAATAGTAACAAACATGATATATGTTAATCTAGCTATACAAATAATCATTCTAAATGTCAATGGTCTAAATGTACCAATGAAAAGGCATTATGTATGTGCCTGACAACAGTGTCAAAAACATATGAGGCAAAGCCTGATAGAACTGCAATGAGAAGTAGATAAATCCACTATTAGGGTTGGAGACCTTAATACTTCTCTATCAGAAGTGTTAGTGGATAGATCCAGCAAGCATAAAATCAGCACGGACAAAGTCGAACTCTACAACACCATCAATCAATTTGATGTAATTCACATCTATTGACTATTTCATCCAATAACAGCAGAATACACATTCTTCACAAACTCACATGGAACATTCATCAAGATAGAACATATTCGGGGCCATAAAAACCCCTTAACAAATTTAAAAGACTACAAATCATACAATATATGCTTTCAAAACAAAATGGAATTAAACTAGAAATCATTAACAGAAAGATTGCAAAATTCTAAAATAATCAGAGATTAAAAAATACGTTTCTAGATAGCACAGTGGTCAAATAAGAAATCTCAAGAGAAATTTCAAAATGTTTTAAATTAAATGAAAATGAAACTGCAACTTAGAAAAACTTATAGGTTACAGAAAAACAAGTGCTTAAAGAAAAGTTTTATAGCATTGAATGCAGATGTTAAAATAGAAGAAATATAAAGTCAATAATCTACATTTCTAACAGGAAATTAGAAAAAGAAGAAAAAATGAAATACAAAGGAAGCAGAAGAAAAAAATAAAATAAAAATGGTACCATTTGTAGCAAGGTAGCCTGCTATATATAAGGTTCATATGTAAAAGTCAATAGCTTTATTATATACTAGCAACAAACAAGTGTAATTTGAAATTGAAAACACAATACTATTTATATTAGCACCACTATAAATAATTTTAAATCTAATAAAATATGTACAAGGTCTATAAGAAGAAAGATATACAGTTGACAAAAGAAATCAGAGACCTACATAAATGACAAGATATTCCATGTTCATGGATGGAAGGACTCAACGTGGTTAAGATGTCTGTTCTTCCCAACTTGATCTAGAAATTCAACACAATCTCAATCAAACCCCCTTCAAGCTATTTTGTAGATATGGGCAAACTTATTCTAAATTTTATATGGCTAGGCCAAAGACTCAGAATAGCCAACAGAATAATGATAAACAAGAACAAAGTTGAAGTTCTGACACTACCAACTTCAAGATCTGCTATAAAGATGCAGTTATAAAGACAGTGTGATATTGGTGAAAGAGAAGACAAATAGATTAATGAAATAAAATAGAAGCCCAGAAATAGACTAACATAAATATAATCAACTGATCATAGACAAAGAATCAAAGGCAATACAATGGAGGAAAGATAGTCTTTTCAACAAATGATGCTGGAACAACTGGACATCTGCATTCAAGAAAATGAATCTAGACACAGGCTTTACACTCTTCACAAAATTTACGCAAATAGATCACAAAACTAAATGTAAAAAACAAAACAATAAAACTCCTAAAAGATAACATGGGAGAAAAATCTAGATGACCTTGGGTTTGGTGATGACTTTTTACATCCAACACCAAAGACACGATCTGTGAAAGAAAGAACTGATAGGCTAAACTTCGTTAAAATTAGAAATTTCTGCTCTGTAAAAGACACTACTAAGAGAATAAAAAGACAAGCCAGAGACTGAGAAAATATTTGGAAAAGATATATCTGATAAAGGGCTGTTATACAAAATGCACAAAGAACTTCTTAAAACTTAACAATAAGGAAACGAGCAACCTGATTTTAAAAATGGGCCAAGTTGTGTATTGTGGCTCATGCTTGTAATCCCAGCATATTGGGAGGCTGAGGCAGGAGGATTGCTTGAAGCCAGGCGTTCGAGACCAGCCTGGAAACATGGGGAAACCCCATCTCTAAAGTGAAAATTTTAAAAATTAACTAGGCATGGTGGTGTGTGCCTGTGGTCCTAGCTACTCTGGAGGCTGAGGCAATGGGTTGCCTGAGCCTGGGAGTTAGAGGCTGCAGTAAGCAGTGATTGTATCATTGCACTTCTAGCTTTGGTGACAGAGTGAGATCCTGTCTCAAAAAAAAGAGGAAAAAAAAGGGCTAAATGTCTCAACAGACATTTCGCCAAAAAAAGACATATAGATGGAAAATCAAATATATGGTTGACTGATCTTTGGCAAGGGTGCCAAGTATATGCACTAGGGAAGAGGTATTCCCTTCAATGGTGTTAGGAAAACTAGATATCCACATGCAAAAGAATGAAACTGGACCCTTATATCATAAACAAAAAATAATTAAATGGATTAAAGACTTAAATATAAGACCTGAAAATGTAAAACCCCTAGAAGAAAGCATAGGAGAAAAGTATCATGACATTGGTTTTGGCAATGACTTCACGGATATAACACCAAAAACACAGGCAGCAAAAGCAAAAATAGACAAGTGGGATTCCATCAAACTAAGAAGCTTTTCCACAGCAAAGGAAACAATCAATAGAGTAAAAAGGCAACCTAAGGAATGAGAGGGAATATTTGCAAACCATATGTCAGATAAGAGGTTAATTTCAGACAGTAAAGATTTCTTATTTAATTTCAGAAGTTAAATTAGCCAGGTGTGGTGGCACGCGCCTGTGGTCCCAGATAGTTGAGGCTGAAGTGGAGGACTGCTTGAGTCCGGAAGGTAGAGGCTGTAGAAAGCAGTGATCACACTAATGCACTCCAGCTTTGGTGACAGATTGAGACCGTCTCTCAAAAAACAGGGCAAAATGCCTTAATAGATATCTCAACGAAGAAGACATATGGATGGAAAATCATCCCACACATAGGTGGCCATTTTTTTTTTTTTTTTTTTTTTTTTTTTGACACGAAGTCTAGCTCTGTTGCTTAGGCTGGAGGGCAGTGGTGTGAACTTGGCTCACCACTGCAGCCTCTACCTCCCAGGTTTAAGTGATTCTCCTGCCTCAGCCTCTCGAGTAGCTGGGACCACAGACATGCAGCACCACGCCTGGCTAATTTTTTGTATTTCGTAGTAGAGAGGGGGTTTCACCATTTTGGCCAGGCTGGTCTTGAACTCCTGACCTCAAGTGATCCACCTGCCTTAGCCTCCAAAAGTGCTGGGATTACAGGTGTGAGCCACCAAGCCTGGCTTATATGGTCATATTTAATTTCAGAAATTAAATAAACTCCTGCAACTCAATAGCAAAAACACAACTTAAAAATGGGCCTGGACTTGAATAGACATTTCTTCAAAGAAGACAAAAATGGCCAACATTTATATGAAAAATACTCCACATCACACTAACCATCAGAGAAGTGCAAGTCAAAACCATGAGATACTACCTCACACCTCTTAGGATGGCTAGTACATATATATTTAAAAAAGCATGTTGGTAAGGATGTGCAGAAATGGGAAACCTTGTACTATTGATGGGAATGGAAAATGATGCCTACTATGTAAAACAGTATACAAATTCCTCAGAAAATTAAAAATAAAAATACCATACGATGCAGCAATCTAATCCAAAACCATTGAAATCAGTTTCTCAAAAGTGATATTAGCACGGCAATATTGCAGCACTATTTACAGCAGTCAAGATGTGGCAACAACCTGATGTCCTTTGGCAGATGAATGGATATTTTAAAAGGTGGCATATACATACAGTGGGATATTATTTAGTCTGAAAAAGGAAGGACATTCTGAAACATGATACAACATGGATGATCCTTCAGGATATTATGCTAAGTGAAATAAGCCAGTCACTGAAAGATAAATACTGCATGACTCCACTTATAGGAAGTACCCAGAATAGTAAACTCACCAAATCAGAGAGCAGAATTGTGCTTGCCAGGGAATTGGGATGTGGGAATGGGAAGTTGCTAATCATCATACATAAAGTCTCAATTATGCAAGACATAAGTTCTAGAGATCTGATGTACAGCATAGCCTCTGTAGTTAACAATAGAGTGTATAATAACTATATTATACACTAAAACATTTGTTAAGAGGTTAGATCTTATGTTGTCTTTCTTATCAAATTAGGTTTTCAAAAAAAGAAGAAATACAAATGGCAAATAGGCATATGAAAAAATGCTCCCCATCGTATGTCCTTAGGGAAATGCAAATGAAAATTAGATGCCACTACACACCTATTAAAATAGCCAAAAGCCAAAATACTGACAACACCAAATGCTGACAAGGATGTGGAGAAACAGTAATTCTCATTCACTGCTGGTGGAAATGCAAAACGGTCCAGTTGCTATGAAAGTTTGGCAGCTTCTAACAAACTTAAGAGTACTTTTCATGTGTGACATAGCAATCGTGCTCTTTGGTACTGACCTAAAGGAGCTGAAAATGTATATTGACACAAGAACCTGCAAGTGGATGTTTACAATAGCTTCATTCATGATTGCCGGAACATGGAGGTAACTCTGTTCTTTAGTAGGTGAATGGATAAAAAACTGTGGTATATCCAGATGACGGAATATTATTCAGTGCTAAAAAGAAATGAGTTATGAAGCTGTGACAAGATGTGGCGGTAACGAATGCATATTACTAAGTGAAAGAAGCCAGTGTTAAAAAGCTACATACTACATGATTCCAATTATATGCCATTCTTGGAAAGGCAAAACTATGGATATACTGAAAAGATCAGTGGTTGCCAGGGGTCAGGGTGGTGAACTGATTCTGTATGATACTATAGTGGTAGAAACATGTCATTATACCTTTGTCCAAACCCATAGAATATACAACACCAAGAGTGCTCCCTAATGTAATCGATGGAATTTGGGTGATAATGATGTGTGAATGTAGGTTCAGCAATTGTAACAAATGCACCATTCTAGTGTGGGATGTCAATGAGAGAGGCCGTGCATGAGTAGGGGTAGTGAGTATATGGGAAACTTCTGTACCTTCTGCTCAATTTTACTATGAACCAAAAACTGTTCTAAAAATTGTCTATTTTTTTTTTAAAATATATGTGGGCTGTCAGTCCATAGAGCACACTTGGAGTCACACTGTGGACTGTGTTCTTTGTTAAGGATGGAGATGCTGATTCCACAATCCTGTGTCCCCAGCCCTTTGTTCAAGTATCTCTGATGCTGAAACAGACCCAGGTGTGTGAGCTTTGAGAGGGTTGGGGGTAGAATTGACTCAACCTGATGGGGAGGAACACGGACTGATTGGATAACTGGGGCAAGAGTGATGACCTGATCCACGGCGTGATGAGGAGGAGGGTATGGAAAGAGGCAAGCTCAGGACAGAGGAGGGACAATCAGGAGTGTCCTGGTAGACAGCTGAGCTCCCCATACTCAACCTTGGGCCAAGGAGAGCACTGAGGTGGAAGGCAGCGCTCCGGAGAGCAGCAAACTTTGAGAGATACACCAAACGAGGTGGCCAGCAAAAGCAACACAGGCAGGAGCCAAGGAGGAGCCCAGGAATGAGGGACGTTGTTCCCTGCACAGAGAGAGCAAGCAGGATGAGGACTGAAAACCATCAAAGTTGGCAACTAGGCCTTCAGCAAACTAAGAAAACCAGGCTGGGCATGGTGGCTCATGCCTGTAATCCCAGCACCCTAGGAGGTCGAGGCAGGCAGATCACTTGAGGTCAGGCATTTGAGACCAGCCTGGCCAATGTGGCAAAATCCTGTTTCTGCTAAAAATGCAAAAATTAGCAGGGCGTAGTGGTGGGTGCCTGTAATCCCACCTACTCGGAAGGCTAAGGCAGGAGAATTGCTTGAATCTGAGCGCCAGTGGTTACAGTGAGCTGAGATCACACCACTGCATTTCAGCCTGGGTGACAGAATAAGATTCTGTTTCAAAAAAAAAAGAAAACAAAAGAAAAAAGAAAAGGAAACCAGATGGCATGGGGATGAATGAGAAAATAGAGTGGGAAAGCCAACAGAAAGACATCTTTCTACAGACTTCTTTCTAAAAGCTCAGTAAGGGATGCAAATACTCCCAGTGGAGCACAGAAAGAGTAGGTCTAGAGGGGATATTTTAGAATGGGAGCAAGTGAGGAAAAGAAATTAAGTGAAGAGGGAGAATTTTAAGATACAGAGGGAGGTAAGACACTAAGGGAAAGTGGAAAAGAGAAAACAAGGGATTAGCTAGACAATAGAAGAGCTATCATTCCCTTAAAAATGAGGAACAGAGGTAAGGCTGGGCACAGAAAAGGTACAGAAATAGGCTGGGCCCCATGACTCACGCCTATAATCCCACCACTTTGGGAGGTCAAGGTGGGTGGATCACATGAGGTCAGAAGTTCGAGACCAGCCTGACCAACATGGTGAAAACCCGTCTCTACTGAAAATACAAAATTAGCCAGGCACGGTGACACATGCCTGTAATCCCAGTAACTTGGGAGGCTGAGGCAGAATTATCTGAACCTGGGAGGCAGAGATTGCAGTGGGCTGAGACCACGCCATTGCACTCCATCCTGAGCAACAAGAGTAAGACTGTCTCAAAAAATAGAATAAAATAAAAAAATTAAAATTAAAAATACAGAAATAATGTATTGTGCTTTGCTGAAAAAAATATCCCATTTGGTTTTAAAATGAAGTCTGCATTAGTTCAGCTTCTCAGTGGATTTCAAGGTTTTCAAAATCAAAATGTCAAGGAAGTACCAGGTTCCAATTTCCTTCTAATTCTAAAACCTGTGTATTCAATCTCTCTCTCTCTCTCTCTCTCTGTCTTCACCTTTTTGAGCAAACAAGTGATAACTCCTTATTTCTTAGCCGCTCAGGAATAAACAGGAGCTACGGTCCATATCTGGTCCTGTTTCTGCTCTGAGGAACAATTCCACCAGCCCCACCATGACAGGCAAAAAATCAAGGCCGTACTGAATCCTTCCTTCCTTTTTCTACCTCTGAATATGGAAGTGCCTTCTGGAGGTATGGATCTTCACTCTTCCAGAATAGAAGAGTTGTAAGTCGTCCTCACGATGTATCCTAATTATATTAAGCAGATGCAGACAGGAAGATCATATCAGGGTTTATAATCCACAGTCAGGCTATAAACTCTGTGAAGGAGAGAGTATGGCTACAGTGGTCCCCACTTATGGCCAATGCTGTCCCAGTACCCAGTACCTAGTAGGCGCTGAATGAGTACAGTCATGTGCCACAAGGCAACGTTTTGGTCAATAATGAACTGCATATGTGATCCCATAAGATTATGACACCATACTTTTACTGTACCTTTTCTATATTTAGACATATTTAGAGACACAAATACCATTGTGTTACAACTGCCTACAGTATTCAGTACAGTAAACACGCTGTACAGCTGTGTCGGCTAGGAGCAACAGGTTACATCATAAATTCGAGATGTGTAGTAGGCTAAGCCATCTAGGTGTGTGTAAGTGCACTCTATGATGTTCATTCAACAATGAAATCACCTAACAAAGCATTTCTCAGAATTATCTCCATCGTGAAGCAGTGCATAACTGTATTTGTAGAATGTCTGTTTGAGGTAATAAGATGCAGGCAGCATTACATGAAAACCTGAAGATACTAATCATTTGGGCATATGTAACCAAACTCATCAAATTTCTAAAAACAAAAATATTCTTAAATGTGTTTTTGTCTCTGGAATGTTTCATTCCTATTAATTGCTATGCACAATAGAAATTTACTACACTTAATTCGCTGAAATGTTTACAGGACAACTAGAGCTAGGAACATTCTTCCCTTCCTTCATATACTACAGAGCCCCATCGTTTTCAAAACATTGCCCAATAGTATTGAACAACTTGTCTCACAACCGGCTTTACACAGGACCATGATAGCTGTATTAGACAAAACAACAACAAAATAATGAAAGGAGACACATTTCTTGAGAAATTTGCTCTTTAAGAGGAAAAAAGATGCAACAATATGAAAGAATGGATTCTGAACCCTTAGATAATTCACTCATGCCTCAAAACCAACTGCTGGGACCACACTGAATATGGATCTTTTTCCTTCTAGACCTGCTTCTCCTGGGTCCCAACTCACAACATCCCCACCCCACCACAACCTAATTGTTTACGCCCCCTGGATGCCATTGACATGCTTTTCCTCTGCCTTCACATGTAATCACTCATCAAGTCTACTTATTTCTAGCATCTGAGCATCTCCCAGCAATTCACCGATTTCTCTCCTTCCCCTGGCCATTCTTAACTCAGGCCAACTACTTGAAACCTGATTTCTTTTTTATTTTATTTCTCTTTCTTTTTACTGATTTCTTAACACACAATCTTGCTGGCCTCTAATGCACAGCCCATGCCACCACCAAAGTGATATATTTAAAATGCAGACCTGATCAGGTACATGTATAAAATCTTAAGGCCCCCCCACCACCCCGCCACTCGCTGTTTGCAAGATGAAATGCAAGTCCCTTGGCCAGGCTTATAAAAGCCCTTCACAGCCTGGCCTCTGCCTGTGCCTGCTCTCTTCTCTCTCTCCCGTCTCATGATCCTCTACACTGGAGTACTCCAAGGTTCTCCCTTGTCTTTAGTCTTTGCTCCCCTTGCCTGGAACCCTGTTCCTGCCAGGGCTCAAACCCAATGCCCTCTCCTCTAAAAAGCCTTCCTTAACTTTGCCCACACTCCATCAGATTTAATTAGGGACTGGGCCCATGTACTCCCATGATCCCTGGAGCTCTCCCTTAACATGCTGTGCTGAAATGATCTGTGTATGGCCATCTCTACAATAGGTGATAAGCTCCAAGCTCCACCAGGGTAAAGACTGCATGCCATTCACCATTGTGTCTCCTGGCCAGAGCCAATGCCTACTTTGTTGAATTCAGGGAATATTTGTATTCATATTTGATTCCCTGGATTTATCACAATGTTAAAACACAGCAGGTACGCATGAATGCCAATGAATAAACAGAATATTCTATTGGATAAAATCCAGTTCTGCGATGAACATGCTGATACTTTCTACTTGTACCGCATCTGGTGCCAAAATGTTTGCATGACATGTACCAACGATAAGTAGACATTTATTTCTGACATCTATTTCTAATGTGAATAAAATATTATTAAGAATGGGGTTGTGACACAAACACTGATAAGGTGAATTTCCAGAAGTTGGGACAAGCATTTTCAAGTTGGCAGAATTTGCTTTGGAGTCAAAAAATCAGTTTAATCCTATCACTTACTAGCAAGTCATTTCACCTTGCTGGGACTCAGTTTCCTTATCTGAAAACCAAGTTTTCTCTAGCTTCAAAAACCTACAAGTGGAAATGGCCTGCTATTTTTATGGACTGCATTTAAAAGGTATTTTGAATAAATAGGCTTCTGAAAAAGAAATAGTGCACAGAGGTGTCTTGCAACTGACACTTTAATCACATTTAAAGCTGGCAAGTAGGTTAAAGTAACTTAGCAGTAAGTTGTTCTGAAACATGTTGTGGAGAAAAAATATATAAACAATTATAGACAAAATTATAAAGTGCCTGGTGTTTTAAAAGAATATTCAGTGAGGCCGGGCGCGGTGGCTCAAGCCTGTAATCCCAGCACTTTGGGAGGCCGAGGTGGGTGGATCACGAGGTCAAGAGATCGAGACCATCCTGGTCAACATGGTGAAAC
>NW_016107378.1:805567-807225 GCF_001604975.1 Cebus imitator | reverse complement strand
AAAAAAAAAAAAAGAATATTCAGTGAATATACCAACCACTGCAGAATCAGGAAGTCTAGTGGCAAACAACCTATGATTTGCAGTATTTGTAAAATTTCTTTTAAATTGTTTAAAATTGTACCATTTTATTTTTATTTTTCTTAACTACTACATAAACAGTAGTAAAAGATGATTCTACAATGCTTTGTCATTATATGTACTCGTAATTTTTAAGTCACTGGCCTAATACAGCCCTTTCATAAAATACAATTCATTTTGGTCTCCCCACTGGCAATGCCAGAGTTGGGGATATTGGAGTCAATATTATTACATATAAAATCCTGAGTACCTTAACTTTAATGTCTTTTATAACTACCTTGCTCAAATTTATGATTTACATAAATTTAAAGAAACTGTCATAGAAATTTACACCTTCTGTTTTCTAGGTTCCCAAGTTAATGGGGTCTTGGTTATATGAGAGCTTCTTATTTTAGCCTCTTAAAATTGGATGCACATTTAGCAAAGGCTCTTAGCTTTCTCTTACTACCCTGTACGCTTTAACAAAGTAATGTACAGGAATACTTGTGTTTTCTTAGCTTGCTCAAAATAATTTCTTATTCACAGAGTAAAGCCATAAGCTCTTTGTAGAATCTTACCAAAAGTCATTTTGTGTGTGTTTGTGTGGAGACTGAGTCTCACTCTGTTGCCAGGTTGGAGTGCAGTGGCACAATCATGACTCATTGCAGCCTCGACTTTCCCAGGCTCAAGCCAGCCTCCCACGTTAGCCTCCCAAGTAGCTGAGAGGTTAAAAAAACTGGTTAATTTTTTTTTTCTCTATTTTGTAGGGAAAGGGTTTTACCATGCTGCTCAGGCTACTATCAAACTTTTGGGCTCAGGAGATCCACCCACCTTGGGCTCCCAAAGTGCTGGGATTACAGGTATGAGCCATCGTGCCTGGCAGCCCAAAGCCTACTTTATATAATTTTTATCTATATGTGATCTTACAGTCTTAATTTTGCAGCTCTTCCACTAGAGCTTTAAGTTCTTTTGTTATTTTAAGCCTCAGATAAACTAAAAATTTTAAAAAGTATTATAGTCTTACAGTTTATGCATCTAAAAGACCAGAAAAGTGTAGTCTTTTTCCTTATCAAACATAAAAGGAGGAAAATAACGTTTTATACACATAAACACACACACACACACACACACACACACACACACACACATTGAGCCTCAGAACCTACAGGCTCTTCAAAGAGCTAGTTTTTCAAGGAAAGCTACTCATTTGTTTTTCATGCAAACCCACATAAATTCAAAGATTACTAAATTTTTTCTTTTTTAAAAAGCATTCCTCATTTCTAGTGAATTCCTAAACCATAGAAAGCTGTTAAATACCTTTGGGTAATGACACACACTTGATGCCCCACATTTGAAATTCTAGCCAAACCAGATTCCACCACATTTTCAACAAACCATGTCCGAGTTTATTTCCCTCTATTTGATGTGCTCCTTCAAGATTCGAGCCTTTTGCTTGGGAGGGGAGGGGAGGGGTGGCGGGAGGGGGGCGAGGAGGAGAGATTGGTCAATGGGTTTGAAATTACAGATGGAGGCCGGGCGCGGTGGCTCAAGCCTGTAATCCCAGCACTTTGGGAGGCCGAGGCGGGTGGATCACGAGGTCA
>NW_016107378.1:803290-804562 GCF_001604975.1 Cebus imitator | reverse complement strand
AAAAAAAAAAAAAAAAAAAAAAAAAAAAAAAAAAAAAAAAAAAAAGAAATTACAGATGGAAAGGAGTAAGTTCTGGTGTTCTATCGCACAGTAGGTTGACTGTGGGTAACAATATTGCAT
The DNA here is from genome assembly GCF_001604975.1 of Cebus imitator. Lineage (NCBI taxonomy): Eukaryota > Metazoa > Chordata > Mammalia > Primates > Cebidae > Cebus > Cebus imitator. Next base: position 804,442 of record NW_016107378.1, on the reverse strand, counting down.
TATGCATTTCAAAAACTAGAAGAGAGAATTTTGAATGTTCTCATCACAAATTATGTTTTTGAGTTGATAGATAAGCTAATTATCCTGATTTGATCATTACATAATACGTAAATGTATTAAAATGTCGCTATATAAATGTGTACTGTGTCATAATATGTGTCAATTACATATAATGTGTGTCAATTCCAAATAAAATAAAGCTTAAAAAAAAATAAGCCTCTCACTCTGTAATGCCTACTCCATCAGTTGGAGTTCTACTGCCTTTGCCCTCCTGAATTCTGGAAGTTTTGGATTTGATTGTGTAATTAGATTGGTTTCTCAGTTTCTTTTTACTTTTCTCCCTAGTCTAACAGCTATGCAAGCTACACTAAGAGAACAGGGGCTGTAGTGCCTTCTTTATGATGGCTTCCCAGTGCTAGAAGTGCCAGAACATGGGATGCTTCAACACTGCTCAATGAATGACTCTGCTGGTATTCAGATTCATGTGTACATACTATCCTTTACCCAGGTCATTTTTAAAGGAAAAGACTATTTTATTATCTTGTCATTTATTTCACTATGGTCATGGCCATAATGAACTAAAAAGATTAAACTATATTCGTGAGTATTGAAAGACTGGGGCTCCCTGTGTCTAGTATCTCACTCAAAAAAATACTAGATTTTGAATACTGACTGCTGTTAGAAGGATCACTGTGACCAGTCCAGTTTCATCCTTGGAAACATTTTTTGTTTTGAGACAGAGTTTCGCTCGTTGCCTAGGCTGGAATGCAGCAGCGCGATCTCGACTCACTGCAACTTCTGCCTCCTGGGTTCAAGCGATTCTCCTGCCTCAGCCTCCCAAGTAGTTGGGATTACAGGCACGTGCCACCATGCCTGAGGGGTAATTTTTGAATTTTTCGTAGAGATGGGGTTTCACCATGTTAGTCAGGCTGGTCTCAAACTCCTGACCTCAGGTGATCCACCCGCTTCAGCCTCCCAAAGTACTGGGATTACAGGCATGAGCCACTGTGCCAGCCATGTATATTGACTATAAAATGTTACTGGCTGGGCACGGTGGCTCATGCCTGTAATCTCAGCACTTCGGAAGGCCAAGGCAGGTGTATTACCTGAGGACTGGAGTTTTGAGAACAGCCTACCAAACAGGGTGAAATC
>NW_016107378.1:800627-803280 GCF_001604975.1 Cebus imitator | reverse complement strand
TTTGGATCTATGGGAAGCTGAAACATGCAGATCATCTAAAGGCAGGAATTTCAGACCAGCCTTGCAAACATGGCGAAACCCCGTCTCTTCTAAAAATACAAAAATTAGACAGGTGTCATGGCGTGCACCTGCAGTCCCAGCTACTTGGGAGGCTGAGGCACAGCAATCGCTTGAAACTGGGACGTCGAGGTTGCAGTGAGCAGAGATTGCACAAGCAAGCAGAGATTGCATAAGCAAGCAGAGATTGCATTCCAGCCTGGCAGACAGGGTGAGACTCCGTCTTAATAATTAAATAAAGTCAATATACATGATGGAAAATCAGAGTAAAAATTATTCTCGAAAATTCTTTCAGTGACGCTCCCCAATAATATAGCATACATGGCTCTGTACTATCTCACTGTGTTTCAGGAAGCATAATATAACTTTGTATAATTTCCACCAGAGTTTGATGGAAATGGAGCTGTTTCCTCCAGTCTGCTTTGTGTAAAGTTGTCATTTTAGGGGCCATGTACTAGAAAAAGATACTTGTTTTTAATTTTTTTTCCTACCGAGTGTATATAATTGAATTAAATGAGCATTTTCTGCAACAGCACTCAACAAAACATTATAAGATAATGAGTTAATTCTACAAATAAAAACTGCAGGCTTGAGAGTAGTGACAAAAACTACAGTCTATCAGTTCAGAAACTATCATAATACATCCTTGAATGTCAAGTCTCAGTCACACTGGAAAACTGTCCTCAAATTTCCCAAAGTTGCCTGTCAGCTTTGCAACAGCTTTCCAAGAGTATATGTATCTTTTATTCCTTTACATAGAAATTGTTTGCTGATAAAGCAATTTTTTCCAAAGTATTTCTCTTTAAAAATAAGAATAAAGTCTAGATTCTAGAAAAATGCTTTCTTATATCTGGCTACAGCTCATGTTAATATTTTATGTATTAAAATGATAAACAAATATAGTTAAAACAAAACAATACAAAAATAAAAAGTATCTCCTTGCATCCCCCTCAGACACAAAATCAATTCTAGTCTTAAAAAAAAAATACTCGATGTCATTACCATATGACCCACAATTTTCACTCCTAGGCATTTGTCCCAGGAAAATGGATGTTTATGTTCACACAGAAACCTCTACACAAATATTTATAGCACTTTTATTTGTAATAATCAAAAACCAGAGACAATCTAGAAGTCCTGATTGATGAGTGATGTGGTACACACATACCACAGAATACTACTGAACCAAAAAAAGGGAACAAACTATTGACACATACAAGCTGAATCTCCAGAAAATGATGCTGGGTAAGTCAAACCCCAAAAGGTTACACACTTTAATCCCAATTATATGACATTCTTATAAAGACATAATTATAGAAATGGAGAACAAGCTAGTGGTTGCCAGGGTTAAGGAAGGAGTGAGATGGTTTGGAAGTAGGCGCGGCTATAAAAGGGCGGTATGAGGGATCCTTCTGGTGACAGAAATGTTCTCTATCTTGACTGCATCAGTGTCAATATCCAGGTTGTGATGCTTTGCTATACAGTATATTGTAAGAAGCTACTACTGGGAGAAACTGGGTTGTGTTCAACAATATCTGTATTATTTTGTACAACTGCATGTGAACTTATAAATCTGAAAAAGATAAGTTTAATTAAAAATAAAAAAGGAAATCTCTTTGGCCTAATAAATTTACAACGCTGAGATCTAAGCTTAAGAATTCATCATAAGCCCTAGGATTCTTTGTCATCATCAGATTTCATAGACCTTCTTAGTTCCTTCCCTAAGCACTCCTTCTCATCAGATATACCCCTTCACCGTGTCCACACCATAGAGGCTGGAGACCTGTCTGCACAGAAAAATTCTTCCATCTTCCTATAGCTGCTATAAAGGCCACAACAAGGAATTTCCCAATGGCAAGGTAATCTGTCATTACCTCAATGACCCAAATGCAGGGATTCTGTGAAGGAGGTGGATGTCAGCCTTCTTTACAGAGATCAAACTCTGTCAGTTAGGGCAACTTTTTCTTGTATCTGAAGTGAGCCAACAGATTTGTTTGAGGAAGAGATATTCTATTCCAGAGAGACTATCACCGAGAATTAAAATACACATAGAACTACCTTCCAAGTCTTTTTCCTCCCATAAATATAAGAGTCACATTAGAAAGTTATTTTAAATCTAATCTAATAACATCTGATTGCCAAAAGAATGACCATGATAGAAAAAGGGATTTTTTTAAAACCTTTTTTTCCAGGTATAAACATTCATTCAATCCAATAAAGACATTTTAGAAAAAAGTCAACCTATACATTTTATTGTACTTTTTCCTATACTTTGGCTAAAACAAAAAATATTCAGTGATACTATAAAATACTAAGCATTTTCAGTAAAATTGGCAATCAAGAAGAACCACCTGCTACATGACAACTGAGGATTTTAATTGGAAAAATATTGTAGCCTATAAACAGGAACATCCAAAACATATTTAAAACACTTGAGCACTTTGATTTTTCCATGTCCTTTGCATCTAGATTGAAACACATCACAGGAAATTTCAAAGACCGATGGCTGAATCTAAAAGAAAAAAAAAAATCCACTTAGTTATCATGATCATTGTCACCATCAATCCCTAATATCTTATACTTCACTGGTCACACT
>NW_016107378.1:785627-795627 GCF_001604975.1 Cebus imitator | reverse complement strand
CTCAGGAGGAAAAGAAAAAAAACACCCAATCCTCTTATCTTTTAAAAAAATTCAACAACTTTATACGTGGTTTAAAACAAAGTAAAACAAAATAAAAAACTAACTCTAAAGGCAAACAAAAAGGAATCAGATTGCTCACTGCCTAACATTTTCTTTATATTTGCCCTGTGTTTTTTAACTTACTGTATGTAACACTTTAACTCTCAGTCATACATGAAACCCAATTTCCATAAGCAATCAGTAATAGGAAAACACAAGGATGTTATTTTAAAATTATTATATATCACTTCATATTACATTAAAAATCACTGTAATGTCTCGGAAAGTATTCACAGAGAAACATTTATTCTATTGGAGTCTATACTAACTACTGCCTTCTGTAAAATGAGTTTTTTTTTGCAGGGGTTAGATAAGAATCTTTTTTTCTTTTTACTTAATAAGATGTTCTGTGTCAATAAATTCAGTTCCTTACTCTGACCACTAGACAAAACAAATATTCTGCAAAATAATTCTTTCTCATAGATTTTCTTATCCGCCTATATTCAGCAGCCTCTATTTGATGAGAAATGACAAGTTTTATATACCTGTGTGTACTTTGTCACTAAAAAAGTTGGGTACCCATGACTGGAACTGATATTCTCACTAAATTTATTCTTAAAAGAACTAGGCAACTGAAATTATTAAAAACTGTGATTAGGCATAAACAGATTATTTCTCTTAAATAATAATTCTATTTGTATAAAATATAAGAACCTTCACTTTCATTTTTATGAAAAGCACTGAGTTTGTAAATTTTACTGTCCAATTATACCATTAAAAATAAATTATTCAAAGTAATTCCATGATAAATAAGGAAAAATAAATTATTCAGTTTTACTGCATAAATCTAAAATTTTTCTATTTACTGTATTCTTGTTTAATCAAAATTTTTAGTAATCAAAGGCCTCAAGTAACTAACGTTCTCTACATTCTGTACTTAGCCCGTATTATCAATATAAATACTTTGGTAAAACCCACATTGATACTATTTTGGGTTGACTCCACGTACAAGCAAACTGTGCGCAGACACTCACTTGCAGATGAGCCTTGGGATGTGCAAGGACAAATTTCAGCCAACGTGGAGGAACCCCTCAGTTCAGAAGTGAACTTAGCTGACAACATCCAAATGTATTATGGAAGCATCACACTTATCACCTGCACAGAAAATGGAAATGATTCTGTTTAAGGAAACACAGAAAACTAAGTAATAATACTTTTGGGATATTAGATACGAATATCTAATTTTCTCCAAGGTACCACTCCATATTATGGCAAATAAACAAATAAAAGCTATATTAAGGTGTGGGATATCATTAGCCTGAGAAAAGATGAGAAAAATGGATTAAGTAAATGACAACTGCAGGAGAAAATCACATTCTCTTCTCCAGAACAAATGTTAAATGTATCCTTACTAATAAAGACTTAAACTCAAACTACATTAGAATATACTGGTTTTCAATTTTGAAGCATCTAAGTTAATTTGCTAAGCTAAATTGGTGCTTAGGTATACTATAGCTATAAAAACACTGCAGATTTATGCAGAAATAAGTCTTCAGCATCATACTTTGCAGTAATGCTATGAAAGCAAACCAGACATTGAGCAAGGAAAAAAGAATTCCTGCATTTGACATGTTCTTAGAGTTGCACCAGCTGCTATTTTACTAAGAAAAATTATTCCCTATAAATAACTAAGAACTATACCAAAAAGATGTTAAAATATAAGAGTCAACACAAAAGAGATACTGAAGAGAAATATACAAAGATAATGAGATACTACCACTCAAAACAGGCTGTACTGCCCCAAATTTAAAGCATTATTCCAAAGTATGATGCTATGTTCATAATGTATTTTGAAGAGTATGTCTAATTCACTCAGGATTACATGATTTCATCTACGTTCCTGTTATCAACTAAAGAACATTTTTTTCCTAAGATTTCTAGAATGTATACATATAATAATAATTATGAGTTATTCATTAAAACGGATAATTAGTTCATATTCCTGCTTCATCTCTTTTAATGCAATATATAAAATTTGAAAATAACACATGATAACAGCATAAGGATACCACTCATCATAGCTGCCAGAGGAAAAAGAAAATTTTGATTGGAGATGGTATGGGGATAAATAAAGCAATTATCTCAAAATTAATGCTCTTCTTTTTAGTTTTAGCAAACAAGTCTACATAAATCTTTCTTTTAGTTTACCGTGTAATTCTAACCAGCTAATTATCCTTGGAGTCAAGAATGAGCTGTGACTCTACACCTGGCTTTTCCGATCATATGCCTATGGTCTCCACTTTCATTTCCTCTTTCGGCAATGAGTTTTAATATTAAAGAAAAACATACACACTTCTTACATACATACTGATAGACAACCAGCTTCCAGGAAATCATGAGCTACAAAGAGAGGGGAAAATCTTAATGCAATACTTATGTTAAAGGGTATTAGGTGCTGGGTAAGCCAAGGGCAATATAATCAACAGCATCCATCTTGCCAGTGTTTTTGCATTCCGAGATTTGGAGTAAAGAACAATAATATTATTTTAGTGGTCACCCAGGTTATGACTCAGATCCTTAAACTAATAAGAGGCTAAATGTTTTATCTTCACTTACTCATCAATTCAAATGCACAGAACAATATTCTGAAAGAAATAAAACGGTTTTCTTCTGTTTCTGGAAATAAAAACAAGGCATTCGGTAAATATTGTAGCTAGGTACTGAGTGATATAAAAAAGAAATTATTTTAGATCATTAATGCACCCCAGGAGACTGTTTCTATTCCAAAAACAAACAAACAAACAAACAAAAAACCCAAAAAACGAAATAGCATAAATTTCTATGTTTACCTCTTATTATATTCCTGTTTCTGCACATTAAGCATGCCTTCCTCTACAGATTTATTCTGAACACTAATATGTGTTTGCTTAATAAAATACTGCTCTATTTTATGCTTTTCTTTCGAAATTAGAAACCATTATTCCACAAACGTAGAGCACAAAGAAAGCCGACACAGGCATTGCCAAAAAGCCACAAGTAGTATTAGTACATGCTAGAACACTTAACATTAAACTATCATTTCTCTCTAAAACTTCTCTTGCCAAAGTGCTCACAAAATCTGGAGCCTCAAAGACAGGTTTCAAGTGCAATTAAATTCTCCAAAAGCAAAACTGTACAAAAATATGCCGCCCTTCTTATGTCCCCATTTATAGACAACATTTTCTCAGGATCTTAATTAAGATAACGATGCACACCTGTGTCAACATTCTCTGGCAAGACAGCCTTATCAATCATAATCCTTTAAGTACACTCCAAAACAGCAAAGCGATATGACAGAAACAATCTGTTGCCTTTCCTGGTGTTGGTGTTGTGTCTCTCCCACAAGAATGATGAGATCTTTAAAATACAGCAGACCTACTTTTATGAGTCTTTAAAGTTTTAACTGTAAACAGCTATTACACTAAATAAACAGGAATAACCTCTTTTGCACTTGACTGAAACAATGACAACTGGTACAGACAAAACTTGAAGAGCAAGCTCTTAGGGCCATGTCTTGGCAATACAATTGCGAATCGTACTTTAAAGCTTTAAAATTTAAGAGTTATGCGTAACTGGATCCGTGCAGACATGACAAACCAATAAACCTTTAGGAAGTTTTAAAATGAGAATATTTAATAGTCCTACGTTAAAAATAACATGAGCAAACCTATCCCTAGTGTAAGTTTAAATGTTTGTAAAGATACAAATGCAACAGAAAGCAAGGGGGAAAAGTCTTGGTAACCTAGGACGGGAGGGATTCAGATCCCACCTCTGCTGGAAGAGAAAGCTTCAGAGTCAAGAGACCAATGAAACTACCGCTAAGAAGTACGCAGGTTCCCAAACGGAAAAGCTGATAAACAGCAAGTAAGAAAGAGGGGAGAGTGAAACATATCGTCACTACTATCCCAATAAAAAGTTAAAATCTCGTGTTTACCAGCAAAAAAGTGAACGCTTTCATATAGAAACGGAGAAAACCCGCCAGATGCTATCTGCATGCCGTCTGCCTGCTAATCACGATCCGCCCTTTCCCTTCTCATATTAACACAATTCTATCTCAGACGCCGAGCGGCCGTGGCCAGCCGAGCAGCAGAGCCATCAATGTGCAAATAAAGCAGAAAATAGAGACATCCTTAAGAAATGAGTCTTAAATTTGACGTAGAGCGGAGGCGACAACCACGGCAACAGAACCATACATTCTAAATGCCTCAATATCTTGCAAGAGTCTCTCCGGCCCTTGACATCAAAAAGAAGACAGTAAAAGAAAAGAGGTTAGAAAAATTTAAAAACCAACCAAAAAGAAGCCACGGGGCGGAGGTTGGGGTGGGGGAAAGAGCGCGACGGCCGGAGTGGCAGGATAATGTAATGAGGATGTCTGTGTGACAGACTCGGGTTCTCGCTGGCACAAACCTCCATGGCTCCACTCCGGAAAGCCGCGTCTCGGACCAGAGCCGCGGCGACGGGGGTGACACGCGTGGACCAAAGGGCCAGGCCCACGCGTGCCAGCCCGGGGACGCCAACACCCGAGAGGCGCGTCAGGCGCCGACGCCGCCCCAGGCCCAGGTCCTCGCACACGGGACGTCTGTCCGCGCGCCGGGCAACGCCGCGTCCTCCCGGCCCACGAGGGGCCGCGGCTCGAGGGGCGGACGGCGCGGCCAGGGGGTCCGGCCGGGGAGGGGGCTCACCTCTCCTCCGCCGCGCGGGCGCGCAGGCCGCGGACGCTCCCTCGTGGCTGGCGCGAGCCCCCGGCGGGCGGCGCGCGCGGGCCGTTAGCGACCGTTAGCGCCACGGGCAGGGGCGGCGGCGGGCGGAGCCGGGGGCGGGCGCTGAGGGGCCGCGGGGCCACGAGAGGCGGGAGCGAGGGGAGCAGGGCGGGGACGCTGCTGCGGGGCTCTCCCTGCGACGACCCGGGCCTACCGCGAACCCGGGAAGAGGCCGCCACTGGTCGGCTCCGCGCTTCCCCAGGCCCGGGCCGCCCGGGCCGCCCGGGCCGCTCTGTCTCGCTTAGGCATTGGCCGGCTGGCAGCCACCTCGGCCCCGCGGTCGCAGCCGCCGCTGCCGCCGGCTTCCCGTCTCCATGACAATAGCGCGATCGAAGCTCCGCCCCACCCCGCCCCTTTGGCGCCAGGACTCGAAGGAAAGTGGGCTTACGTCACCAGTGGGCGGAGCCCAGCGAGGCCAGCGCCCAATCATAGGTGAAGGAGGTGTCAGGCACTAGGCTGGGCGGACCCAGGGGTTCTCGGAGAATGTAGTCAACTGGTCCGTCCTCTTGGTGGGCGGTGTCTAGGGGAGGGAGCCGACGGAGGGGAGGAGCCGGCGCGCGAGCACTAGGGTGCGCCGCGAGCGGGTGTTGGTGCCGCGGGAGGGTGTGTGGGTAGTGTGAGCTCACGAAATACAGTACATCTAGCCTGTCAAAGTCAATGAGAGAAACTTTGTATATAGTTATGCTTCGGCTTCCGTGTGGCCCCATTATGCGAAGTCCCCTATATCCCGAGCTTCCGCGGCGTGCCCAAACCTGTGCCAGCCTCTGTCCTGATTCACCAGCGCCCCTGTCTGTCCCAGAGTTCGAGTGCGTCCGTGGCTTGTGGCGGCGGGAGGTGGAGAGAAGGGGAGAGGGTCTGTTTTGTATTCTAACTGTGTGGCCGTCTTGGGCAAGGGCTCTACCTCTGACTCAGTTGTGTGTGTTTGCTGCCTCGCCAGCGCCTGAACAAACAGTGGTTGGGTTGGGCACTGCTCTGCCCAGTGTTTGCAGTGGAGCGTGGGCGGGTGCGAGAGTGCGTGCGAAGGGAACGCAACTTAGTTGAACAAAAGGGAAGGGGTCGCACCCTCGACCACCACCGACTAGGCGATGCGAGCGGCGAGCGGATGGAAAGCCGGGAGAAAGAGGCTGCGAGGCGTGGGAGTGGAGCTAGGGAAGGTCCCGAGACCTCCTCGGGTGTCGCTAATTTTCTGTCTGGCAGTTCTTTCCCACCACTTTTCCTCTAGAAAAAGGCTATCTCCGTAGTCCCAGGCACCCAGTGTCTCTTCGTTTGACCGGGGGGGGGGGGGGGGGCAGGGAAGGGAGTTCGGTGGAAGGAAGGCGAACTTGCAGTCGTCTGAGGCCTGCCTCTCGCCCACCTGCTGCTGCCGGAGCGGAGTGGCAGTCTTCCCGGACTTCCTGCGCCCTGGGCGCGGGCCATCCACCGGCCCTCCCAGAGACCTTCATTCTGGATCTCCAGCTGGCTCTCGGACCCCTGGCTTGGGGAAGGAGCCAGAAGGGAGTGAGCAACGAACGGCCTCGGAGCCCAGCCTGCGGAAGAACAAGAAGCCCGCTAACTCCGAGATCTACTGTGGCTAGGAGAGCGCAGAGCTTTCGCCAGCGCACAGTCCGCGGCCTCGTCCTCTTTGTGCTTCGGGGTGGCCCGACCCGCTACACGGCTAGCAGTGCGTCGGAACTGCTGCTCCTCCCTGAGTTAGCAGGAGAGGAAAGTTGGAAGAGATCGACGCGCCTAGGATGTGATTGTCATCCTGGGGCCGGCGCTCGAGAGTCTGAGAGAAAGCGAGAAAGAGAGAGAGAGGGAGAGACCGGGGAGGGGAAAAGGGGAGGCAAAGAGGAGGGGGAAGAGGGGGGCCGCGGAGGGGAGGCGGGCGCTAGGGAGGGGCGAGAGGAGCGCCAGCGAGCGGGAGAGGGAGCCGGGGAGGAAGAGGGAGAGGGCGAGGCGCGCCTGGCGGCTGGGTTGGCTGCGGCCGCCCAGAGTCTCCTGCCAGTCCTCCCACCGACTACACCCCGGGAAGGAGGAGCTTCGGGCGCGCACAAGGCGTCAGAATCCTCAATTTCCAACTTAGCATCTTGGCAGGACCTTTGCGAAGCCAAAAGCAGAGCCCCCCGGTGCAAAGAGCGAGGGGAAAAAAGAGAAAGCAGCAAGGGAGGGGAGGGGAAAAAAAGCCCAGCTGGGGCGAGCGAGGCGCGCAGAGGAGCGGGTGCGGCGGTCGCAGCCAGAGGCGCGCGGGAAGCCAGCGAGGAGGCGCCGCGGGCCGGAGCCCCGGAGCCGGGGCCGGAGGAGCGGCGGCCCAGGCTAGCCAGAGGCCAGGTGCCCGCCGGCTCGCCCTCGCAGGGCGCCGCCCGGCTCGTTGGCGGCCGCGGCGCGGCGCGCCCCATGCCCGTGTGTGGCCATGTCCTACCCGCAGGGCTACTTGTACCAGCCGTCCGCCTCGCTGGCGCTCTACTCGTGCCCGGCGTACAGCACCAGCGTCATTTCAGGGCCCCGCACGGATGAGCTCGGCCGGTCGTCTTCGGGCTCCGCGTTCTCGCCCTACGCTGGCTCGACTGCCTTCACGGCGCCCTCGCCGGGATACAACTCGCACCTCCAGTACGGCACCGACCCCGCGGCCGCCGCCGCCGCCGCCTTCTCTTCATACGTGGTAAGTGAGCGGGATCCGCGGCGGGCGAGGGGCGAGGGCAGCCGGGGCCCGGCGGGAGGGCGGGGGCGGAGGGGGACACAGGCCTAGGCGCCAACACGGACCTCTCCCGCCAAGCTTCGCTGCCCCCGCAAACTTGGGCGATTGTCTCCCCCGGCTTCTCCCAGGCCTCGGACTCAGGAGTTGCTCGGACTGAGAGCCGCGTCTTGCTGGGATCGCTTTGCTGGCGGGAAGGGGTTTTGGGGGGAAAGGTAGCTGCAATTAAAGAGCAGCATTTGGTGTAAACGTAAGCTCCAGCTGCCCTGCAAATTTCATATTTTTGGTTTTGTTATTTTGGAAAAGTAGTTCAAAAGAAATAGACCCGGAATTTGAGCAGAAGCATGCTAAGTCTATGTAAATGTGTTTGGCCTAGCCTTTAATTAGTCCTCCAAAATGTTGCAAATCCGTAATCCTATCTTCGCAATCCGATTTGGGGGTATTAAATTTCTGAAAAGTCGGTCGACCTGCGGTGCATCCGGGATTTTTCGGCCGGGTGGTAACTTCGGTCTGGGGTAGCATTTTTGAGGGTGGGAGTGCCGGGGCATGGCTCAGGTTTTCCTCTGCGTTTCTTTGCGGGTTGGAAAAAGAAAAGAGCCTTGACTTCCCTTGTTTTCCCCCTTGCGTCCAACGTGCGGCCGCTCCCGCGCCGGGCGCGGAGTCGGCTCAGTTGCCCAGGCCTCTATCTGGATCGAGGGCCCGGCCACTGTGGCCAGATCTGCGCGCGGGGTAAGGACGTGCCCTGGCAGATGGGGGCCTACGGAGTGGCACTGAGGCCGGGACAGCTTCAGGAGCCCCCGAAGGACCTGACTCGGGAATTGAGGCCCGGCTGCCTTCTGAGGAAGGGGAGGAGTTGCTCCTGGGTCTGAACTCCGCCAGCCTTGCCCCAGAGGAAGCTGGAGTGCGGGCCTCGTCCGCCCACAGACCCCGGGAAGCGCAGGGAAATGGGTGCTTCGGTTGTTCCGCTGGCAGTGGAGACCACGGCCCACACTCACCTCTCTGCGTCTCCACTGCAGGGCTCTCCCTACGACCACACACCCGGCATGGCGGGCTCCTTGGGGTACCACCCCTACGCGGCGCCCCTGGGTTCGTACCCTTACGGGGACCCAGCGTACCGGAAGAATGCCACTAGGGACGCCACGGCTACCCTCAAGGCCTGGCTCAACGAGCACCGCAAGAACCCCTACCCCACCAAGGGCGAGAAGATCATGCTGGCCATCATCACCAAGATGACCCTCACCCAGGTGTCCACCTGGTTCGCCAACGCGCGCCGGCGCCTCAAGAAAGAGAACAAAATGACGTGGACGCCGCGGAACCGCAGCGAGGACGAGGAAGAGGAGGAGAACATCGACCTGGAGAAGAACGACGAGGACGAGCCCCAGAAGCCCGAGGACAAGGGCGACCCCGAGGGCCCCGAAGCAGGTTGGTGGACCCGGGAAAGGGCGTGTTGGGCGGGAGTAAAAAGGAAAAGGGGGGCCTGGAGGGGGCGCGCACGGGGCCTGGAGGCTGGAGGCAAGGGTCTCTGACTTTGCGGGCGGGAACCGGGTCCAGCCGCACTGCCTCTGAGCCTCTGAGCCTCTGACAGCCAGGGTTTCGCCCGCAGGAGGAGCTGAGCAGAAGGCTTCGGGCTGCGAACGGCTGCAGGGGCCACCTACCCCCGCCGGCAAGGAGACGGAGGGCAGCCTTAGCGACTCGGATTTTAAGGAGCCGCCCTCAGAGGGCCGCCTTGACGCGCTGCAGGGCCCCTCGCGCACCGGCGGGCCCTCCCCGGCTGGGCCAGCGGCAGCGCGGCTGGCGGAGGACCCGGCCCCTCACTACCCTACGGGCGCTCCGGCATCCGGCCCGCATCCAGCCGCGGGAGAGCTGCCCCCGGGGCCCGGCGGGCCCTCGGTTATCCATTCACCGCCTCCGCCGCCGCCTCCGGCAGTGCTCGCCAAGCCCAAACTGTGGTCTCTGGCAGAGATCGCCACATCCTCGGACAAGGTCAAGGACGGGGGCGGCGGGAGCGAAGGCTCTCCTTGCCCACCGTGCCCCGGGCCCATAGCCGGGCAAGCCCTAGGAGGCAGCCGTGCGTCGCCGGCCCCGGCGCCATCGCGCTCGCCCTCGGCGCAGTGTCCTTTTCCGGGCGGGACAGTGCTGTCCCGGCCTCTTTATTACACCGCGCCCTTCTATCCTGGCTACACGAACTATGGCTCCTTCGGACACCTTCATGGCCACCCGGGGCCTGGGCCAGGCCCCACAACCGGTCCGGGGTCTCATTTCAATGGATTAAACCAGACCGTGTTGAACCGAGCGGACGCTTTGGCTAAAGACCCGAAAGTGTTGCGGAGCCAGTCTCAGCTAGACCTGTGCAAAGACTCTCCCTATGAATTGAAGAAAGGTATGTCCGACATTTAACGCGGGCTGCGTCGGTCCCGGACTTTTCTAATTTATTAAAAACATGGCCTTGGCAGTTATTTTTCCATCACCGAGAGAAAGAGAGAGAGAGAGA
>NW_016107378.1:776420-785615 GCF_001604975.1 Cebus imitator | reverse complement strand
AAAAAAAAAAAAAAAAAAAACCCTCCTATTCAAAAGTTTATAGTTTATGGAGATGGATGACATAAAAATGTAAACATCTCCACACACAAAAGAAATGTCTTAACCAACCGAAAAGGAAAATTAAAAAAGGATTTGTATTAAATCTTATTCTGTATATTTAATGTAGCATTTTTGTATTTAAATTGATAATTCAATATCTTTGAAGTAAATTATGAAATGAAGACACCTGTACAGGCATTTAATGTTTTTTTTTTTTGTAATATAAATATATACATTTGTGTTTCCCCCAAAACTGTTTCATAGTTTAAAAATACAAGTTTAATTTAATTTTTTACACCTATTGATTCTGCTGGGTATGAGCTAAAGTATTATTACAGAAAGAAAACAGGTTATACGCTTAGATTTAAAAAGTGAAAGAAACTGCAGGCGCCTTTGTAAAATGCAAAATATTTAATTAAAAGAGATTTTAACATAATGAGAGCCACGCATTACTTTTTAGAAGCCTCAATAAACTGTCCATTGCCTTGGTCAAAAGGTGCAAACTGCAACTTTTTTCAAAGTGGGTGTTGAAATGTTCCTCAGACCTTCAAGTGTGCCAGGGGAAAACCATAATTAGGCTGCAAGCCCCGGGGAACCTGGCCCTCCCCGGAATGCAGATCTGGATCACTGATGCGGGCTCCTTGGGAGAGATTGGACCTCCAAGGAAGGAGAAGGGAGACCCAAATGTGTGCCCAGAAGGGAGAAAAGATGGCAAAGCCAGCTAGGGACACGCACCACCCGAGCGCCATCGCTTAACCTAATTATTTCCAATCAGTGTCGTGTTTTATGCAAAGCAATCAGCTGGTGAACTTTGCTAATGAGTTCGATTTTATGCCGGATTTAGCCCTTATTACTATTTCAAGGGTGCTTCGGGCTAATGCGGGCGGGAGCATTCAGGGATGCCAAGGGGAGGGCTTTCCCAAGTCACCGTCTTCTTCTCTGCGCCTTCAAATCTGGGCACTGATCTCTTCTTTTGATTTGATTAAATTATGAACATTTCAGCCCTGACTGTGAGGGTGGCCCGCGGCCCAGTAGGTACTTGCTCAGCTGCCGGGCTGGGGTCGAGCGGGACGGGCGAGGGGACGGTTTCCCCCTTTCACAGGTAGGTGTCACACTTGTCCTGAATTTCAAGCCTGCACTTTGCAGAGTCGGAGATTGCAGTGGGCGGAAGGGGAGGAGGGAGCGCCATAGCCACTTGGGGGAAACAAGGGGAGCCCCCGAAAGGATCCCTCCCCCTCACCATGGGCCTCTTTTTGGACAAGTGGTCTTCAAAAGTTGGAGGCCATTTGCCTAGATAACGAGGACGCTGTGGACTCCATCAGGCTTGTCGTCGCTTTAGCACTTTTCTCAGCTCAGATGCAAGAGTCCGAGTAGCTACAAAAGTATGTTGAGGTTTTACTTTCTCGTTTTAATCCTGCATACTTCATCTCAAAATGAAGAGTCAGGATGCACCTGAATCCCAAATGAGGAAGAATCAACGCCCTGCGCCCGAGGCTGGCCAACGCTGTGGATTCGGGCTTGGCTGCGGTGCTGGCGGCTCCATTTTGCACCCGAGATCTGGAGCCCGGACGCGTTTTACTTCGTGGGAAATTTTCAGTGGTTGGGGGGAGGGAGTGTGTGTGGGGGTGGGGGGAGGGGTGTTACAGCAAAAACATACCCCAGCGAGGGGAATTAATTTGCTCTAGTAAACCCAAGCCTGACTGTAGAGAGGGAATGTGTTCGCACAACATTGGTTTAATTAGGCTAAATCAAAATGCACATATTTGCATTTCTACTGAAGATGACTTTAACCTTAACTCGATATTGTAAACACACCCCGAAGTTTCACTGGAGTTGCTTTTGGTATTTCTTTTTTTAAAAACCTGCAGCGGATCTCCTTTAAGCTTATTCGAATTTAAACTAGTTTGAAAGCTGCATTGTCCAGATGTTTTGGCGAACAGCGGTGGACTTCAGGGTTTAAATTAGTGAGAAAATTCACGCAGGGAAAATGGTTTCAAAGCTGGAAGTGTGAATGATTAAATATGCATGAGGCGATCGTATTTTATTTTGTCCCTTTAATTATAAATGATTTTTTTAAACAATTGAATTCCAGAGATGACTTGCCCTCCCTCCTTTCCCCCCTCATCCCCTTCCATTCTCCCCTCCCTCCCCTCACAGCCTGGTTCACAATCAGCTTCCCCCCTACGCCCCCCCCCCGGTTGAATATGCAGCCCCAGAAGCCACCTTTTCTAAAAAAGTCAGAAGAATAGGCCAGTCCCCTTCTCTTAAGAGAGAGTTTAAGGACAACATCACCTCGGCGGGGTTTTGGAAGCACTGGCCCTAAACCCTGCCCAACGATTTTAAAAAGAAAATTACAGGCCTCCCAGTGTTCCCGGGAATATGCAAATGGCACGGCGCGGGCCTCCCAAATCAGACCGCGAAGCCTCGGGGCTGGGAGCCGAATGCCCGCCGAGCTGCCTGGGAACTGGAACGGCGCACCCGGGAGCGCCAGGCGTTTCTCCTCATCCAGGGCGGCGCTGGGAGCCTCCCGGCTGGGGAGCTAAACCGCTGGGGGCTTGGCAGCTGCTGCCTGAGTCGCTGCCCCCTGCCCGCATCCCTCCCGCCCTGGGCCTCTGTAGGGTCTGCGGTTTTCTGTACGCACTTGGTCTTGAGTACTAGCACCCAATTACGTCTGGGTTTTTTTTTTTTTTCTTTTTTTCTTTTTTTTTTTGGCCAGCAACTTTTCTGGCGTTTAGCGACTTTGAGTTTGGAGGTGGCCTGCCAGGCAAATCAGGGTGCGGGGCATTTAGGAAACGTCTTCCGCGCTTAACCCCAGAAGTGGTTGCGTGTCTGTAGGACCCCAAGTTTCTCCCGGAGGCTCTCCTTTGCTGCGTCTCTGGCCCTCCAGCAGGCGAAGCCTTCTCAGATGCGCTGGGGAAAACTTCCGGCGTGTTCGGGGCTCAAGGTTTGTTCTCAGGCATGGACTGGTCACGCAGAAATTGTGCGAGGCAGTGCCTAATGTCCCAAAGTGCTGAGACTGTGCTGGCGTTTGCCACCTGCGCCTGGCTGGACCGTTTCTGGGAGCCAAGAAACTCCTACCTTGGCACTTAGGGACCAGAAGCCACTGGATGTCTAGCAACAGGGGACACGAGATCACTGCGTGGGGTCTCGTAGGCATTCCCCTGAGGCAGGCAAAACCCGGAAGTGGCTGGGCTCCCTTTTCTTCATCCTCTGTGCGGGGCAGAATCAGTTCATGGGATTTGGGAGTCAGGAGAGGGATCTTTCTCCTTCCCGCCTACACTCCGGGTGCTAAGGCCCGAAATGCCGTTTCCCCAGCCCGGGTTCAGGGTCTGCAGCAAGGCCTCCTGGTTTGCAAACCCCTCCAGGCCGCTCATTCCCGGTGCCACGCGCAGCTCTTGGAACCTAGAAGGCTGGCAGGGGAAGGAGGGTCGTGCGTGCGGTTTCGGCACCGGCCGTGCCTCCTAGTCCACCTGTGCCCCACAACTAGCTGTCGACTCGGACGGAGGCACTGAACAGAGCAATGCAAACCGCCCAAAGTGAAAGGAATGTGATTCGCTCCCAGGAGGGAGCCGGACGTGGATGCGGTTTAGGAAGGGCGCCGCCTACCGGACCCGGAGAGCCAAGCGATTCGCAGGGAGGGGGACCTAGAGGAGACCCCGCTATCCCCTACCCACCATGGGGGCTTAGCTTTTAACTCCTAGCCGGACAAACTTAAACTGCTTCGCCACCCCAGCGCGCCACAGCCCTGGACCCAAGACCCAGTTGGCATTGGGGATTTGGGGAGCAGGGACCACAACTAGAACAGTTTTGACCCTACCGGTTTCCGCCACGACTTCGGCATAGTTTCAAAAACCAGGCGCAGGCAACTGAGAAATACGAGGGCGGCTGAAATAACCGACGGGCGGGGTCGCAGCCGTGCCCTCCCCGGCAGCTCTCGCCCCACATCAGGGGCACGCACTTCTACTCCTGAGGGCCCTTTCCACGCTCCAGCTCTAAAAAGACAACCCTGTGCAGTTTTGTTTAATTTGCGGATTGGAAAATTGGGGTGCTACTGTGCAACCGCGCCCCCAAAGACCGTTTGGTCTTAAGAACTTTTGGCTTGTGGGGTAGAGATCTGTAGAAAAGGGAAAAACAAAAGTACCCTCCCATTGCGTCGAACCCTCCTGTTTCGAAAAGAACTTTAATGAGGTCGGCGTGGCAGGGCCTGCGGTGCTCACCTCGGCTTCGCGGTACCACGCCAGAAGCCCTCGTGGGTTGAGTTCAGTGGTCTCCCCCAGGTGCAGGGTTATTAGGGGAAAGCGGGGCGCGCCAGCGGGCTGGATCTTTGTTTCCCTAGCCGCCCGGCCTTGGAACAGGAGGGCAATCGGACCCGACTGGGACCTTGGCGCCCGCCTTCCCCTTAAACTGGCCAAAGCTTCAGGACTATCCCTGGACCCACCCCGCGGGTCTTCCTTTGTGGCCAGGACAGAGCCCATCTCCTTTTCGTTTTCACGATAACTGCGACTTGGGCCCCGGGCACTAGGGAGCCCCGGTTGTGGCCTAGCAGCAGATCGTCTCGGGGGTTGGGCGGCAGCTCTGGCCGCGCCTCCAGCGCTGGGCGGCCTCTCCAGGCCAGTGGAGGTCTCTGGCCTCGTGTCCGCAGCAGGCCCCAGCCCTGGGTCCCCAAGGCTGCTCGCAGGGCAGCGGCTCGTTTCCGGCACCGGGACAAGCCCAGAGCTTAGACACCACTTTCCCAGTGAAATCTGCTTTTATTTGCTCCGAGCAAACCCCGGGCTCTCGGCGCTCCCGCCTGATGGATGCAAATGTAAATGTGCACTTATTTAATTGGATCAGGCCCCAAGATAAAAGAGATAAACGGCTCCCCGTTTGCTTATTTTCCGAGGCATGCAGCGCCGCGTGGAGGGGAAGCTAATGAAGGAGCAGCGCGGCGCTCGGCACTCCAGTCCTCCGCAGCCGTGGCACGCTGGCCGGCCGGTTCCGCATGGGCTGCGACTCTTTGTCGACCTACTTTGCACTGGCCCTGCCCGCCAGGTAGGGTCCGCGCTGGACCTCCTGTGCTCCAGGCTGGGAAAGAGAGAAGGGGCGGCGTTGGCATCGCGCTTGCAAATACCCCACTTCGCCACAACTTTCTCTTTTCTTCACCTCGGTTTGTACCCCTCTCCTTTCTTACCCAAGTCCCCATGCTTGGGTCATACTGGCTGGGCCCATTCGATAGAAAATCCTTCCCATCTTCTTTCCCAGGCATCTTCTTAATTCTCCAGGGGTCGTCTTCCACCCCAATCGGAGGTTTCAGAAAAAGATGAGAAGGCCATGAAAAAGACCGGGTGCCACCCTCCAACTCCCGGGGTCCTGTGGAGCCGCCCTGGAGAAGGAAGGACCCCCTTCTATGTTCCCACATGGCCCTCTTTCGGAGCATGAGATTTCTTTCAGAATTTTGTCCCAAATAATGTACGAACACAATACACAGAGCACTGAAGTCATTGCAAGGGGTCGTGATGCCCCGAAAAACAGACATTAGGAGAAAGGGGCGCCTGGCTTTTGCCTCCTCGGGACAGGAGTTCGAACCTCAAGGCCAGCGCATCTTCCTTAGCGGCAAGTTTGTTTTCCAATTTGGGTCTTGGTTTTTCGTCCCCGCAGTTTCTCTCCGGTTCAGAAGGGCTGCGGAGGAGGTCTGGGTGGGTTAGGGAGAGAGACCTGATGAGACAGCCTGCCGAGAATGGGTGCAGAGCAATCGGGGGTGAGGGGCGCCCTAGGCTGAGACACTGTGGGCTAGGAGGGCTGGACTGGCAAGGTTGGGAAGGGCTGGGTGGGAGGAGGCCCGGCGGGGCAGGGTGTCCCAGCCACGCCCCGTCCCCACCGCGCTGATGGATCGGCTTGTCAGGAGAGCTGTGTGCGCGGAGCCCATCAGAAAGCACTTACCTCGCTAAACTAAAATTACTGTCTTTTCAGGGGCTAATTTGTGTAACTCCCATGGAGGGGCTTGGAGGGGGGTTGATGAGGCATAAAATGATGATTAATGAATTTATTGGCCGCTGCTCATCAAACAAGGACTGGAGAGTTCTCGGCTGCACTGGCGGCCTGGCGGCGGCGCTCAACACAACTGGGGTTCAGCTTCCAGGGGCTCAGCGCCTGGTCGGGTTTCCCCAAGTGCTCGGTCTTGAGTCCTTAGCTGCTTCACGCTGGCAGTTTGCCCTGCAACCCCAACCTAATTTGGGGCACAGGCTCTAGCTGCCGCCATCGCCCCCTGCGGGCCAGCTGCACAGGCCTGGGGAGGGTCAGCTGCAGGCCCATTGGGGCAATGGCCTCTCCAGGACTGAGTGTGACTGTGGCACCGGAGGCAGCCTGGAGCTGAGGACTGGAGTTGTCTTCCAGAGATGTTATAGCTTACTGGGTTGGTGCTTGGGCTTTGGTGACTCCACCCTGCCTCTGCGACTTACTAGCTATGTGTCCTTGGCCAGATCCAATGCCCAATCTGAGCCTCAGAGTCCTCATCTGTGACATGGGGCTTTACCACTCCTGGCTTTGTGAGGATTCGGGGGTATGGCACATAGCTATCCTTCAATACAGCTATTAAAGTCAGGCTATTTTAAGACTTGAATTCACTGGAGATGCTGGCTAAGGCCTGAGGGTAGACAGGTTGGGAGACAGAGGCTTGGGTTGGGACTTCAGGGAGTGAATCCTGCCCGAATGACTGATCTTTCTCAGGACTTCCCTTCACCTCCCCACCTTTCCTTGCTGGGGATTAATGGCCCAGACAGTGAGGGAGCCTGGAAGACAGTTAGACCAGGGAGTGACCTGCTCACAGTTGAGCTTTCTGGAGCTGACTGAAGCTGCCACGTGGCTTGTTTACATGGCAGAATCTACTTTCAGGTTAGTCTGCTGGATAGTTCAGAACTTCTCATAACCCACCCTTTGTCTGCAGGCTCCTGTCTTTTGGAATCTGTCCATGAGGACCTTGGGGCTATTTCTGCTGGTTTTAATCCAGAACCTGCAGCCCATGAACTTATAATTTCAATTTGGATTCTTTTCTCTGATTGCATCACCTCCCCTGCCTACCTCACACCACCTCACCCTTTCCATCCCAGATCTCCCAACAGTGGGCTTCTCCCCTTGCCTTCCCAGGACATCCTGTGTTCCTGTAACAGAAGGCAGAAAAGACCTTGACATCGACCTCTCTAGTGGAATGCCTATCCTAGTCTCTGTGTTAGTGTAGCCCCACTTAAACTGTTCCCTTCCCTTCCTCTAGCCACTGTCAATTAAGCACCTGTAATATACTAGATGCACTGTTGCATCATCAATGATGCAACAATGAACAAAACAAAGTCCCTGCCTTCCTAGAGCTTACACTTTAGAGAATACAACAGAAAGTAAACAAATGAGTGAGACAATGATTTATTACCATGCCCAGGTGATGAGAGTTATGGGAAAAATTTAGCAGGGTAAGGGGTTAGTGAGGGCAGTCTGGGAAGCTTCCCTTAGGTAGCTCTCCTGGAAGAAGTTAGGGAATAGGGCATGCAGATATTTGCAGGAAGAGAGTACCAGGCAGAAGGAAGGTCAAATGTGAGGATCCTGCTGTGGAAACAGATCTGAGCAGCAAGGAGACCTTTGTAGAAGGGAAAGAAGCCTAGGTAAAGCCCAGATGAGGTAATATGTAGGTCCTGGTGGGATATTTAGGGTTTATGAGAGAGGGAGAAAAGGAGGAAGTTTGGGAGGATTTCGAGGGGAGTAACAAGATCTAATTTACGTTCTAAATGCATCCCCTGGGTGTGAGGAGCTGAATGTTTGGGAGGGCAAGAGTGCAAGTAGGGAACATTTAGGAGGCCCATGGGGAATTCAAGGGAAGGGAATGTTGCTTTGTACCAACCACTACTTGGTGGTACCCAGAGAGGCAGGGAGAAGTGCTCAGGTTTGGGCTATCTTTTGAAGGCAGAGTCAACAGGCTTTACCCACGATGGAGTGTATGTGGACAGAGAGGAGCTGGGAATGCAGGATGCCTCCATGGATTTAGGCCTGAGTCCCCAGGAGAATAGGGGGTGTAATTTGCTGAGATGCCCAACATTAAGGGAGGGGCAGGGATCTTTTTTGCTCCAGAAAGAGGGTAAGTAAACTACTCTTTGCCATGACTCAGAAGCCATTGGGCCCAAAGGAGCTGCTTGTGTGGACACGTGAGGCATCCAGTGGCAAAGCACTCAAATGCCCAGGGCAGATGCACATGTCCAGGAAAACTCGACAGATGCTCTCCTGAAACCATAGATCTCACAGTGCTTAGACCACATCTCCCATTACTTTTCTTTCTTTTTTTCTTTAAAAAATTATCTGTCCATCTATGTATGTATACATGTATGTATCTGATGTTTCACTGTGCTGCTCAGGCTGTTCTTGAACACCTGAACTCAAGCAATCTTCTGCTCCAGTCTCTCAAAGTGCTAGGATTACAGGCGTGGGCCACTGTGCCCTAAGCCCCCATTTATTTCCTTTTTCCTTACCAGTGGAGAAACTGAGGCTGGGAAGTGAAAATGACTTCTCCAAGTTCATGCCATGGGTTTAGAGAGAGGGATGGATCCCAAACCCAAATCTCCTCACTCCCAGGCCTACGCTTGTCCCTGCCTCAGCCGAGCTAAGTTCTCTGGGATATCTGTATTTTAACAGAGAACCCCTGGAAACAAAATGCTTTAACAGAGAGGAATGAATTTATAATGGCAGAATCTCAGACACCGTGACAGGCTGTCAAGGGAGATATATTTAGGCTGGGCCAGGAAACATCTTAGCCCTCCTCAGACACCGCTGGAGGACGACTGCCTCCTCAGGACTCCGTGTGTGAAGTACAGATGAGGAAAGGGCTCGGAATGTGCCATCTCTCCCAGAGACTCAACAACAAGGAGGAACTGGGGCCGTTTTGCCTGCCAGGGAGTGTTTTCTTTCCTAAACAATTGCTGTTTGAAAAGATTTACTCATTTTTCCTGTTTGAAGTGACGTCTGCCCGCCCACAATTATCTCACATGATGCCAGCAAAAATTAACTTTCCTTTGCCCATCATTTCACAGCAACTCCTGTCAAAGATAGATTGGAGTTGGGGGCCAGGCGCCCCATCATGGGTCCTTCATGCATTTATTTTGATTTTTTTTTTTTTTGACATTTCAGCTTGACTGGTTTTTT
>NW_016107378.1:760849-776392 GCF_001604975.1 Cebus imitator | reverse complement strand
ATCCTTTACTTGACTTGGGGATTTTTTTTTTCTGTAAATATTCAGTAGCTTTGTCCCCAAGGGAACCTGCAGGCCCTTAGGAACAGCATCTCAACATCTTTCAAGCAGAGTGAGACATCTGTTATCCCTAGATTCCAAATCCCTTCACCGTTCCAGAATGTTCCAGACACCTTCCCAGCTAACATGGTTTGACATCAGACACCACATAGTTGTTTCTGAGACTTTTTTTTTTAGATCCAAACCACAAGATTTTTTGTTTGTTTGTTTGTTTGGTTTGTTTGCCCTCTATTTGTATCCAGTATCTAAGCCCAAAGCCTGTGTTATAGGTGTCTTTTTTTCCCCAAATACTCATCTGTGCAAAGATATTCATTGGTTGCTGAGGACCAGTTTTCCTGGATCACATACTAGAGATTAGTGGAGAAAAGGGCTCATTTGGAATAAACGCCATCTCTTTGCTCTCATGAAGAGTGTGGCAGAAAAGTCGTTGGCCTGGTTTATTTTGGTTGGTGGAGTTATTTTTCTTTCTGTTTTTTTTTTTTTTTTTTTCTTTTTAATTTTCCCTTTCCATCTGGCTAAGGCCTGACAAGTTCTAGAGCATGGAAGTTTTAGTTGTGTATATCCAACTAGGCCTTCATAGGGCTGGAGACTAGAAGGAACCAAAGCCTTGTACTCCGTGTTCTTCAAACTCACTCATTCCAGGAGTGGAATGAATGCAATTTCTATTGTGATTGCTATTTGCAAAATAATTTCCTTTCAATTTTTTCATCACTTACTTATTTAGAAAGGAGTATCTATAATGTTACTGAAGCTGAAACAGAAGAAAGTTATTAAAAAACAAAATTAATTCAATGATATTCTTGTCTCCAGAGGTTTGAAAGTGACTGAGGCTTCTCAGGATTTCTGGTTGCTTCTAGAGGCTTCCCCCAACCCTGTTCTTTCTTCTTTGCAGGCTTCCCTCTAAGTTATATGGGCTGCATGAATATCTCTTCATCCTCACCTAAGATCATGTTATGTCTTTCCAGAGATGTGCTTATCGCACTTTGGAAAATAGCAAATGCTTATTTCACAGATATGGAAACTGAAGTCCTGAGAGGTGAAACAGCTCACTCGAGATCAGTCAGCTGGTTGGGGACAGAGCCAGAGCTGTCTGCCTCCCCTTCCCCACCCTGCTCCCCCAACTTCCTCATCGGTTCCCTCTGGGAGCTGTTTCTTATCAAACCCCTTGCACTTGACTCCTTTCAAATGTGCTTCTAGGGCAGCGCGACTCAAACGGGAGGGGCCTTGCAAACCCCTGAGATTTCAGTGCCTCTGTTCCACTGGTCCTGCAATACCTGAACCCTTTGTTTCCTGTCTGTGGGTCACTCTTTGGGGGTGAAAAACCAAGACCAACAACCAAATATGCTCTTTGACATCATAACAATACCCTGGTTCTTCTTTTATTCTGCAGGGACAGGAGAGGTGGTCAGCGTCTGCACCTGTGAGAAAGCCCGGTGGGGCAGTGGTGGGGGGCGGGAGGGAGCTGGGGTTCTCAGGTAACGTCGCAATGAAAAGGTAGATGTCATCTTCCATCCAGAAGTTTCTGCCCCAGGAGCCCCTTGTGTCCTCTTTCTCGAGTTGCTCACAAATGGGGATTTCCCATCCCAGTCCCCTCCTTCCTAAAGCTCACCACAATGACAGGTGGTCATTATTGAGTGTCAGCAAGTGGAGTTGACTCAAAGTCAACTTCCCCTAGCTTGTCCCTTTTCCCTTGTTTTCTCCTGAGGTTGGGGATCAGATAGGTCCTCCCCTGCCTGCCCTGGAAGGTCAGCCATGCCCCTCAGGGCTGCTACTGCCCACCTGGCTTAGCAACCAGCCCTACCTGTCACCCTTGCCCTAAGCCACACATCAACTAGCTGAATATATACAGGTTGGGCATCCATAACCTGGAAATCCAAAATCCAAAATGCTCCAAATTTCAAAACGTTTTGAGTGCTGACATGATACTGGGAGTGAAACATTTCACACCTGACCTCATGAGACAGGTCACAGTCAAATCGCAGGTCAACCACACACGGTGTATTCAGTGTCCCTCAGGGAAAAATAAAATTACCTTCAGGATAGGTATATAAGGCATATATTAAACATAAGTGAATTACATGTTTAGATGTGGGTCCCATCCTTAAGATATCTCATTATGTATTTTCCAATATTCCAAAAGCCCCCCAGAAAATGCAAAATACAAAACACTTCTGGCCTCAAGCATTTTGAATAAGGGATACTCAACCTGTATCTCCAAGTAGAAGGACCACATGCAACGCAAATTCAAAATGCCCCAAACTGAAGTTACACCCTCCCCATTCAGCTTCATATCAGCTTCTCCCACTTCCTGCACTCTGTCACCCAGTGGAGGGAATGTAGAAACCTCCTGGGACCTCTCTTTCCCTCGTTCCCATATGCTAGTCAGAGCCTTTGTCCTCTGTTGCACGGACTGTCACATGTCTCTGGAGAATCTCCCTGCCCCAATCATCTTTGTGGTACCTACACCAAGCCCAAAGCCTGGTGTGGCCTGGTTATTCAATAAATCCTGGATGAAACTGAAAACAACTGAAAACTGAATGGATCCTAAGCCAATGGATTTGTACTTTCTTATACAATTTCCCCATGAATTTTGAATGTGAGCTGGTGTCAGACAGATGTAGATTCAAATCCTGACGGCCCTTTGTTATTTGGAGTATATTAGTGACTAGATTAAATGCCCGTAGAATCTAGACAGAGAAGCCCAGGATCCATGGGGAGTGAGACTGTGAGCTCCAGAGTGTGCCTGCCTGTGTTCCATTCCGATCTGTGACATTTGCCAGCTGTGGAACCCCAGGTAAGCTCTTTCACCCCTCTGAGCCTCAGTGTCCTCATCTGTAAAATGAAGATAATAACAGTATCCAGCTCAGAGGGAAAATGAGATAATGCCTGCAAAGCCCACCAAAGCACATGGTCAACCATCAATAAATGGAAGCTGGGCCAGGCAGGATGGCTCATGCCTGTAATCCCAGCACCTTGGAAGGCTGAGGTGGGTGGATGGCTTGAGCCCAGGAGTTTGAGACCAGCCTGGGCAACATGATGAAACCTAATTTCTACTAAAAACACAAAAACTATCCGGATGTGGTGGTGCATGCCTGTAATTCCAGCCGCTTAGGAGGCTGAGGCATGAGAATCGCTTGAACCAGGGAGGCGAGGGTTGCAGTGAGCCGAGACCGCACCGTTGCACTCCAGCCTGAGAAACAGAGCGAGACTCTGTCTCAAAACAAAACTCAAAAAACCCCCAAAAAAACAATAATAAACAAACAAAATAAATGGAAGCTGTAGCCATTATTACTCGACAAATATTGCTTCATGTTATTGAAGATGACTTCATCTGAGAATTTCTGAAATTGTGTAGTGTGTTTTCTTCACTTCTTAGCTGCTTCACATCTTTTTGCTGACCAGCAATGTTTAAGGTGTCTAGAGTTTAAAAAAAAAAAAAAAAAGCTTATTTTAAGAATCACTCCTCTGAACATTATTTCATTACTTAAACTTGCTGCTGACTCATCTGTCCCTTGGTAACTGAGTCTTTCTTTACCAATAACTTTAATTACATCAATCACTCATTTCAAAAACCGCTGAATAATGAGAACTCCTAGAGGTGACACCATGGACTTCTGTCACACAAGCAGGGACTTGTAGAGGGAGGACAGGTTTTTATTTTCTTTCTTTTTTAATAGCATTCAGTACTTCAAACAGGGAAAATACATTCAGTCTTCATGATTTACTTTCTGTGTATCTATCTATAATTAGCAATCTTCATAGCAGGGAAAAATGACAACTCAAAACTTCTTGAACTGAATTGAATTTGTTTCATCTTCTGACATTTCTGAGTCACAAGGCCCAAGTCTTTGCCTCTAGGGTAAAATAAATGTTTGATAATTCTAGCACCAATGCCTTTGCTAAAAGCTGCTAATTACATAGTTCATGATTTAACATATTACCTAAACAATTATCTTTTCATTAATAATAATAGCTACCTTATTAAGCTCTTAGTATATGCCAGTTATTGCATTAAAGCTTTTATATACATGATCTCAGCAGAATCTCGTCAAACCCTACAGAGTATGTGCAATTATTATCCCCATTTCACAGATGAAGAAACTAAGGCACTGCAGGATAAACTTGCCTCTGTAGGTATCAAAGTAAGAGGTGTGCCTAGGAATGTCTGTCTCTCTTTCTGTGCCTAGACAGAACCAGGAGAGAGCTAGTGGCTGTTCTTTGCTGCTGTAGGCATTAAATGCTTTTCTGACCATTCATGGCTCAGTTCTGCCTGGTTCCTGTCCCTCCATGATGCACCCTGCTTCACCCATGCCCCCCAACCCCTGCCAACCCAGCCCATAGCAAGTGGCAGCACTGCCGTCTAAAAACCAGGGAGTCAGCCAGTTTTTCTCATTTTCTCCAAATTGTCGCATCCAGTTACCAAGTCTGGTTGATTCGACGTCCTCAACTTTTTGCTTGAATCTCTCTTGCTCTCCATTCCCATGGCCACCACTAATTCAGGCCATGGTCACCTCTCACCTCCTCAGTGGCCTCCCAGCTCTGTACTGCTCCCTGCAGCTTAAATTCTCCACCAAGGATGAGCTGCAGATGTAGTGATGTGATTCCCCTGCCTAGGAGAGTCAATGGCTTCTTATTGCCCTCATACAAGGCCCAGAGACTCCTAAGTATGATGCTGCTTCAAACTTTAAGCTCTCAACCTATAAAACAGTTTGCCATATCTGTGCACTACCTTACCTCTGAGCCTCTGCACACACCGTTCCCTTTGCTTGGCATGCTCCATCTTTCCACCTCTGCCCCTACCTTCCTACAGTCAGCCCCTGCATAGTGAAAGATCTGTATTTGAAGCCTCCCCTCCCTAAGTGTCCTGCCCCTCTCTGGGCTAAACATATAAAATAAGGGATACGCATGAGTTAAAACCACACCTCTATCCTTGACTAGCTGCATGCTCTTGGATACTTAATTCACCTCTGAGATTCAATTTTCTCCATCTGTCAAATGGGGCACAATCATAATGTTAGGAATCCATTCTAGGCAGACACTTTAAAAGTCAGTGTCTGCTTCCCTGGCTTATAGGATTGTTGTGAGAATTAAAGGAGATTGCTGCAGGCAAACTTTCTAGGCCTGTGGATTGTTGCAGGCAAACTTTCTAAACAGGTGCATAAGGCTAAATCCTACCCTAAGGAGCTTTCATTGAGATCAGACTCATAGCACAATGGTTGATAGCTTCTTGAGAATCATTTTTTTTTTCTTTTTGTCACCCAAGGGGACCCCAGTCTTGTTTAGGGTGGCAGTATGCCCTGCCCTGGGGAATGAACCGATTATGTCTAGGCCTGTTGTAAAAATTCCATTTCCCCTTTGCATGATGCTCACTTTTCCAGCCTTCCTTGCAGCTAGGTGGTCATGTGACCAGTTTTGGCCAATGAGACATAAGAATACATCTACCAACCTTTCTGAATCTTGGCCTTTTATTTTATAAAAGCAAAGTGTAGTGATGTTTAATCTCCTCTTTTCTTTTTCTCTTTTTTGAGATGGAGTCTTGCTCTGTTGCCCAGGATGGAGTACCATGGCACTATCTCAGCTCACTGAAACCTCCACCTCCCAGGTTCAAGTGATTCTCCTGCCTTGGCCTCCTGAGTAGCTGGGATTAGAGGCATGTGCCACCATACCCAGCTAATTTTTGTATTTTTAGTAGAGATGAGGGTACACCATGTTGGCCAGGCTCATCTCAAACTCCTGACCTCAAGTTGTCCAACCACTTCAGCCTCTCAAAATGCTGGGATTACAGGCATGATCTACCGAGCCCAGCCTTTTTTTCTTTTTAAAGCAGAAGATCCTCTCTTTTTTTGTTCCAAATAAATCTTACATGGAATCCTAATATATATAACCAACAGAGCACAATTGCTGAAATTGAAATGGAGATTGGAGGATGCAGGAGCCCCCTCCCAGCCTTTCTGGGCTCCTTGTAGATGTCTATAAAACAACACTTGGAAATACTCTGAGTTGGAGTCTCTGTATTCTGTAGTGGATGTGTGTTATCTTGTTTAATTTTTGGGACACCCAGATTCCATTCCTGAATTCTGACTTTCTCCCTGAGAACCACCATTCTATTCTCCCAGGTCCCTATGCTTCTTATAACTTAATTCAATTTCATTCCAGGGCTAGGCATATGATTTAGGGATGCCCAACATTTCATCCCGCTGGACACAGTGACTGGTTCAGGAATGTGCACATGACACAATTTAGCCCAGTGAGATGAGATCTAGGACTTTTATTAAAATTGAAGAGAGGTGGAGTTCCCCCCCCCCCATTAAGTTTGAACCCTGGGATTATGAAACCTGAAAATAAAGTCTACATGGAAGCAAACAGAGCTGAAAGATGGAAAGAGACCAGATCTTAGTGGTGTTAAGCCATTGGATTAAGATTTGCCTGAAGACAAATGGATCTGCCACTGGACCTTTGGTTTTGTGAACCAATATTTTCTTTTATTTAAGTAGCTGGAGTTTCACTTTCTATTATTTGCAACCTAGAGGCCTGACTAGTACAGATTCCTTCCAGCTCCAGAATCCTGGGATCCTCGGAGAGGTAGATATTGGGGCTGTTCACCAACTTTCCACTTTTTCTCCTCTTGGGCGCATGGTAGGATTGCATTTCCTCACTCATTCTGAGTGGGGCATGACATGTAACTATAGTGTATGACTTTCTTTGTTAACAAAATGTGAGTAGAAGTGATATGTGTCACTTCCAGCTGGGCTCTTTAAAGTCAGTGCATGATTCACTTCTCTCTCTTTCCTTCCCATTATAATGTTCCAGATGTTGAAGACTTCATCAGCCTGGGTCTCAGACTGAAGACAACAAAGAGCACAGATCTCTGCTGACCCTTGATGGACTTGAACTGTGAACAAGAAATAAACTCTTGTCATTTTAAGTCATTGAGACACTGGATCCGTTGCTAGAACAGCATACCTTAGCCTACCCTGAATGATAAATGAATTCTTCACTTCCTACCCCTTCTCCTTCTCCTTCTCTTCCTCCTCTTTTTCTTTTTCTCTTCCTCTTTCCCTCCCTTTCTCCATTTCTTTCTCTCTTCTTGAAGCCTTGGTCTGACCAGCGGTCTTATAACTCTATTTCTTAACTTTCCTTCTGTCAACAGATCATTAAAAGAGTTCCATGACTGCTCTTCTGCAGCCGTCTCGGTGACATTCAAGTAAACACTGGCAGGAGATAACCAGTTTACCCCAACAAAGTCATGCTCGTGGCATCCCCACCAGTGCCCATCAATTACAGCTGTCAGTCATTCATTCTTCCTGGTATGTGTCTCAGCAGGGGCCAGCTCCCTGATCATATTTTTGGAGACACAGGGCTCTGAGTTCCGGAATAAAACTTTCTTTAGAAAATCCCATTCATTTTCTTATGAAAGCTAACAAGATTCTGAAGTTTGTGGCATGGTATTCATAACATAATGCTCTTCCAAGATAAAAAATGGACAGGCCAGGCATGGTGGATTGCGCCTGTAATCCCAGTTCTTTGGGAGGCCGATGTGGGAGGATTGATTGAGCCTAGGACTTCAGGACCAGCCTGGGCAACATAGGGAGACCTCGTCTCTACATAAAATTTAAAAATTAGTTGGGCACGGTGGCGCATACCTGTAGTCTCAGCTACTCCGGAGACTGAGGTAGGAGAATCATTGGACCTGGTAGTTGAGGCTACAGTGAGCTGTGAACTTAGCACTGCACTCCAGCCTGGGTGACACAGTGAGGCCCTGTCTTAACAACAACAACAACAACAACAACACAGTGGGCAATTAAAAAATATTATATGCATCAGCTTTAGATGTTAATAAGCAATTTTTAGGACTGATCAGTTAACTAAGCCAATGCACAAGATTCTGTGTCTGGGGTGTAGGTTTGGAAATGACTAAGTTATTTTGAATGAAAAAGTAGAAGTAAATCATTCCTGAAACTTAAGTCCAATTATTATCATTAACATACGACACACCGTGTAGCTCAGGGGTCTCAGGTGCATCTGCTAATAGGGGCCAGACAGACCATGGCAATTATTGGAGCAGGCCAATGGGAGTTGGGGGGGACTGTGGGGAACTCCACAGGGATACCTCTTCTGCATTCAGGTCTGGCTGATTGTCCCCGTGTAGGAATGTAGGCAGAATGTTGCTAGTTCTTCCATTTTTTTTTTTTTTTTCTTTTCAGGAGATTTGAAATCCATCTAGTTGTCAACTAGATTTTTTTCTAAAATACTGAAAAGTTCAAACGTTGTTGGTGACCACGGGTAGCATGTTTGATAGTGTATAACACATGGTCACCCCTATTATCTCTTGCCATTCTACATTGTCTCCATTCTGTAGATTAGGAAACCGAGGCTCAAGAAGGTGCAATGACTCCCCCAGATGGGCATAGCCAGGTTCTGAAACTTGAACCTACACTTTTTGGCTCCAAGTCAGGTGCTTTCCCTTCCTCCTCTATCAGAGCTGTCTCCTCATAGCTGAATATGTAATGGAGAGACCGACTGTACACCAAAGACTCATGCTTCCATTTCCACAGCACAGGTGGTGAGTGGGAAGTGGCTACGAGCCAGGGACTGCAATTCCCAGCCTGTCTCCTTTTTTTATTTCGTATTGTTTTCTTTTATTTTTAAATTTTTCTGCAGCCTCTCTTCTAGATCAAGTCATGTGACAGGTTCTTACCAATGAGTGGAACATGACAGGAAGTGATATGTGTTATTTCCGGGCAACGGCAATTAAGAAATGGGTGCGTCTTCTCCACCCTCTCTTTTCCCTCTCACAGCTTGCTGCAGAGGAGTACAGCAACTTTGGAAACCATGTGTTGAAGATGAAAGGACCACAAGATGGAATACATCCGGGTTCCTGATGCATTTTCTTCCAAATACATCATTTGGAGGAAAGCCAACTCCAATGCATAGCACTCATTTTAGACTTGATAAACTTTCATTGTCTTTAAGTCATTTTGTATTTTTGGTTTTGTTATAGCAATTACCATTACCTCCACCTGATACAAATATGAATAGACTTTAAAACATTTTTCCTTTTCCCCGTCCATATTAACAGGAGGAGTTCATAATGGACAGGGGTATCCACTTGAATCCAGTAGGTCTTGGATGAGAAAAATGACTCCAATTAGGCTTGGTTTCTGGGGATGGGAGTTTAGTGGCCCTGGGTGTCCCAGCATCACTGCCTCTTGACCCTCTGCCCTCTTCCCAAACTGGCTTTAAAGTGGGCCTCATTCATGCATCAGCGTGGGGTGAACATATCATTATTGCTCTCTTCTGGAGGAAGATAACAGGCAAAACAAGCATTCGGCCTGTCTGGGCCACACACCCTCAGCCAAGATAGGAGTCAACATGTTTGGGAACATCAAAGACAGTGTGGTATCGTAAGCATAAGGAGATTAACATTTACAAAGGTTTGCCCCTCGGCCTAGTCCCAGGAATCCAGCAGACAGAGCCAGAAGGGACAATTAACATCATCCATCCACACTGGGGTCTTCTGGCATCTCAGAAGATTTTCTTTTGAGCCTTTTGCTAGATTTGAGATGGAGGAGGCAAAGTCTAGCCTCATATTTGAGCAAGAACCCTCTGCAGCCAAAAGAGATGTTAAAACGTGCTGGGCATGACAGCAGAGGTGTGAAGTCCTGTGGGAGAATTCAGCCCTACTAAGTACTGTGTGCTGGCATGCATAGGGAGAGAGTTTTTACCCAGAAAGTCAGTACACTCCTAAGCCAGCCAGTCAGTACAAGGGGACTGAGGTGGGCTGTGTGGATGGAGGAGAAGTGAAGCACTGGTTTGCCTCTTTGAAGCAAGACTCAAGAATATCCTAACACACTCCAAGCACCAGCCACAGCAGGCAATAGATGGGGACCCAGATCCCGTACAGCTGTTGGAAACTATACCCTATTCAGAGATAATTGGCAATTAGTTAAACAACTCCTGTTTAAAGCACTCCTCCTCCCCACCCTTAAAGACAGCTGTGTTTAAAAAGGGAAGGGGACAGGCTTCTCAGGAAATGTGGAAACCTGATCTTCAGGTTTACTATTCTTATTTGAGACAGAGGCTTGCTCTGTTGCCCAGGCTTCAGTAGCAGAGCTCTGGGTATCAATTAGCTAGAGAATTAAAAACTATGTCCAGGCAATAGAACATCTTCCCAAGACCTATTGCTCCATTTTTCTCTTGCAGTACAGCAGAGGCCAAGAGCACAAACTTGGGGGTTAGAAAGGCCTAGCTTTGAGGACCTACTCTGCTACTTACAGGCTGTGGAAACTTGAAGAAGTTGCTAAAACTCTGTAAGCCTCAATTTTTTCATCTGTAAAATGGGCATGATAGTAACCACACTATGAAGATTAAATGAGATGGTGCCTGGCATTGAGTCAGTACTCAGAAGTGTCAGCTCATAGGCATTCAGGCTTATTCAAACCCAAATTCCTCAGCCCGGTATTCAAGGCCTTCTACAGTTTATCTCTAATCAACTCTTCCTAACTCTGCCCCACTTCCTGTCCCCTATTATCTAGCCAAAAGGAACCAACCCATTAGGCTTTAGTTTCCTCCGCCATGAAAAGAGATCAATGAATTGGATTATCTCTAAGGATCCTACCAATCCTACTCTTCTAGGCCTTGGAAAACTTCCACCCCATGCCTTTGACCACACCCTTCCCTCCGCCTAGGACTCCTTTCTTCTCATCTCTATTTCTCAGTCTTAAAGTTGTCAATCGGTGACTTTTTTTTTTTTTTTTTTTTTTGAGACCAAGTCTTGCTCTGTTGCCCAGGCTGGAGTGCAGAGTCGTAATCTCAGTTCACTGCAACCTCTGCCTCCCTGGTTCATGCACTTCTCCCTGACTCATCCTCCCGAGTAGCTGGGATTACAAGTGCCTGCCACACACCTGCCCGTTTTTTTTGTATTTTTAGTAGAGACGGAATTTTGCCACATTGGCCAGGCTGGTCTCGAACTCCTGACCTCGGGTGATCGGCCTTCCTCAGCCTCCCAAAGTTCAGGGATTACAGGCATGAGCCTCTACCCCCGGCCCTATACTGTATTTTTTAAAAGCAGATAATATTACATTTTTAAATTGATTTTCAACTCTTTTAATTTTTATTTTACTATTCTTATTTGAGACAGAGGCTTGCTCTGTTGCCCAGGCTTCAGTGCAGTGGCACCATCATGGCTCACTGTAGCCTCAATCTCTCAGGCTCAAGGGATCCTCCCGCCTCAGCCTCCTGAGTAGCTGGCACAGGCCACCATGCCCAGCTAATTTTTTGGTAGAGTCTGTGTCTTGTTACATTGCCCAGGCTGGTCTTGAACTCCTGGCCTCAAGTGATCCTCCCATCTCAGCCTTCCAAAGTGTTAGAATTACAGGCATGAGCCACCACATCCGGCCCCAACTTCTTTTAAAAAGTTGGGCTGGGCATGGTGGCTCCCGCCTGTAATCCCAGCACTTTAGGAGGCTGAGGTGGGCAGATCACCTGAGGTCAGGAGTTTGAGACCAGCCTGACCAATATGGTGAATCCCTGTCTCTACTAAAAATACAAAATTAGCTGGGCATGGTGGTTCATGCCTGTAATCCCATCTACTTGGGAGGCTGAGGCAGGAGAATAGCTTGAATCCAGGAGGCAGAGGTTGCAGTGAGCTGAGATCATGCCATTGCACGCCAGCCTGGGCAATGAGAGTGAAATTCTGTCAAAAAAAAAAAGGAGAACATCAGAAGACGCGGCAGTCTGGGAACTGTACAATTGTCTGGAGATGGCTAACTGCTTCCCCCTGCAGGTGGGGCAGGTGTTCCTGGATTTTTTTTTTTTTTTTTTTTCCACCTCGAAGCTTTCCTAATTGACTAATTTCCTGCCTGGGCCCAGGAAGCAATAATAATAATCCTCCTCCTCCTCCTCCCTTTGTCTGCTCCTCCTATTCCTTTGTGTGTGTGTTGGGAGGGCAGTTATTTCTTGTTTCCTACCTTATGTTGGAATTATTGATGTTTATGGGTACCTTCATTTTCTCCACTGGCCTGTGAGATCCTTGAGGACTAGACTCTTATTCATTCGCGAAGCCCAAAGGACCTGGCCTAGAGTCTAACTGCAAAGAGGGAATGAGCAGGGCTCCTGCATGCATGTGAATGGAATCCCTGGGGCTGTGCAGCCCAGCCCAGTGAGTGAGTGAATAGGTTAATGAACGATGAAGATGTGTACTTACATAGCACCTACTATGTGCCAGGCACTGTACTTGGTACTTTACAGATGGTAACTCATTATAAAAGAATGGTCATAGGAATAAATATTGAATGAATGGGTCCCTGTGCTTGGTTCTCAGGTCAAGGCTGATGACCTCCTTTCTTCAGGAGATGTGAACATACATTCTCAGTTCTGAGCTCCAGTTGGCTTGGAAGCTCTGTCCAAGTTCTAAGCCTTGGTTTTAACAAGCTTTACTCATATCAGTTGAATGGGATTGGGGAGACTGTAATTGTCCCAACCTGATAAAGTTGCTGATTATCCAAAGAGCTGCCCCATCCCCTGGTGGAACCCAAGAACAATAGAGAGAGGTCACTATAGTTGTGATCTAGACTGCCTGCTTGGTTTCCTTTTCAATGTTGAGTCTCATTCCCTGAGAGTAGTAGGACATTCTTTGTGTTTGCACAAATGTGTGCACCAATCTGTTTCATGTACATGACATTTTAGAGCTTAGTATTTCTTGATTCATTATCTAAAAGTAGATAACTATTAATTCATTACCTAAAAGTAGATAATTAATAATTATTAAATTATTAATTATTAAAAGTAGATAATTAATAATTATTAAAAGTAGGTAATTAATAATTAACCAAGTAGATAATAATTATCTACTTTTAGGTAATGAATTAGTAACCACCTGAAGAGTTACGTATTTCTCCCTCTTCCCTACCTCCATTATAAGGTGCAGAAAACATACTTTATACTCATTTTACAGATGAGGAAACAGGTCACAATGGAGAAAAAGGATTTGCTGTGGGTCTTACTGCAAGGTAGGGATTCTAACTTGCACTCTGGCTCAACTCTTTTTCTGTCTCATTGCAACAATGTATAATACTTAGGTGGAAAAACATACCAATCCACTGGCCACCATTGTGATATCAACTGAGAGGAGGGCATAGTGGTTCTGTTGATTGAGGGTACTAGAGGGAAAGTGTTGGAAGGAGAGGCCTGCTTGGAGGTGGTTGGGGAAGATATTGAGACGGGGCTTGGGGACAGGAAGCAAGAGTGATAGCAGGGGAGATGAGAGTACAAAGGCCATGGGGACAGATTCTAAGAGAACCAAAGAGGCAGAGAGCAGGGGTCTTGGGAACAACGAAAAGAGTTAGCAAGGCAGAGCCACTAGGAGCATGGCCTCTGGAACCAGATAGGTCTTGGTTCAAATCTTGCTCACTTGTAGCCATGAAACCTTCGGCAACCAGCTTAACCTTTCTGGCTTCAATTTGCTCAACTGTAAATTGGGACTGTGGTTGCCCACGTCTAATAAGGTTGTCGTGGAGATGACCCGAGGTAGGTCATAGTGAGTGCTCAATCACTGGCCGCTGCTGTGAGTATCAGGTATTTTGATCTCCTGGCTATCCGCTTGAGGGAAGAGAAGAAGCTTGTTTCTAGTCAAACGGTAACCAGGGCACAGAGATTGGGCCTTCTGCCTTCCTGCTACTGCTCTTCTAACACATCATTCAGGATGGGTGTTCAGGAGGCCCCTGAGTGGGAAGCCCACTCCCCAGCACACTGAGGCTGTGCCC
This sequence comes from Cebus imitator, assembly GCF_001604975.1. NCBI lineage: Eukaryota > Metazoa > Chordata > Mammalia > Primates > Cebidae > Cebus > Cebus imitator. The sequence goes on along the minus strand of NW_016107378.1, from coordinate 762,572 downwards.
ACTGCTTCCACCCCCAAGGCGTGACCCAGCCTCAGCAAAGCTCCCTGTTGGCCCAAAAGTCAGGGTACAACACCCAGCAGGAGATGCTATTGTATGCCACCTTAATCTCTCCCTTTCCCCCCAAGAAATACGTGTCTTCTTCCTAGGCTGGGAGGGTGGGTTCTGATCCGCCCAGTCCCACTGAGAAGGTCCCAGGACCACAGGAAGCAGCTGAGCCCTCCTGAGCCCCAGAGTCTCGAGCCAGCCCATTTTCCTAGCCTGCAGCTCATGCCCTCCCCTCTTCCCCCTGCCCCTGTGGCTCCTCGTCCTAAGCCTGCTGCCCCTTCTCCATGTCCTCACTAAAGTTCAGCTGCACCCTGCCTCTGAGCCTGAGCAAAGTCAACCATCGCAGAGCCATCAACAAACGCAATAGAAATTAGAGTGAGAGAGAGAGAGCGAGAGAGAGAGAGGCAGATGCATAATTTATGATGTGGTGGAGTGTGAGTGACAGGCAGCCGTAGGAGGCCTCAGCACCTTATCGATCCTTTCAAAAAACCCGAGAAAGGGCCCCATGCTGAGGGCCAGGGGAGGCATTGAAGGTGCAGGCAGGGGCAAGGCCATTAACGACGCAGAGCGATGGGGCGGCCACCGGGTGGATGGGCAGGGGGCTCGGGCAGGTGGGTCACACACACGCGCCCCCGATCGATGACACCATGTCAAAACATAAAATGCATGCTTTGGCTCTTAAGCCAAATGTGCGTGAGATTTTTTAAAAGCATTGATTCAGGATGGATCAATGAAAATCGAGGCATAGTTTTTTTTCCCCTTTGCAAAAAGGGGTAAGAACGCTGTGCAGAGAGGCACCTGGCAGGGGTGGCAAGGATAAATGTTCCAGGAAGGTGCCTCTCTGCTGACCACCAGAAAGCTCTGGAAGGAGGTCCAGGTGTTAGCTCCCCTGCCTTCACTGCCAAAGCAGAGGCACCCATGGGGGCTGTGGAAGTCTCACGCCCCGGGGGAAGAGCTGCAGACCATTCACTCACGCTCACCTTGCCATCACCCAGGGATGACACAAACTCTCCAATTCCAAAGCAAATCCAGCTCTACCTTCAAAATACATCCAGGATCCCCCAGCCTTACCGTCTCCACTGCTTCCTCTCTGCCCGTCTTCCACTGGGACCGCTGTCTCAGCCTTCCTGCCCTGTTCTGGCCTCTCTATCCATTCGTGGCTACTGCAGCTGGAGGGATCCTGTCACTCCTCTCCCTAGCTCCCATCTCACCCGAGGAAAATCTAAAATCATGTCCTGGAGGATCCCATGCCATTCCCCGTCCTCCGTCCTGACTTTTCCTTTTACTGCTTTTTCCCTCACTCATAGACAGCATCAGGGGCACCTTTCCTCACTGTTCAGCCTAGTATGGACATCCCCACTGCCACTTCTCCAGCCAACCTTGCCTCACCCCATGACACACACCCCTGCATTTTTTCTTCATAGCACCTAACACTATTTAGAGTATTGTTGGTGCTAAGTCTGTTGATTGTCTGTAGGTTCTCTATAGAATGTAAATCACATGAGGCCAGGGAACTTGTCTGCCTAGCTTGCTGCTGTGTTCCCAGAATGCAGAACAGGGCTTGACATACAGTAGATGCTCAGCGAATGTGTATTGAAAAAAGGGAGGGAGGGAGAGAGGTAAAGAGAAAGGAAGGAAGGAAGGAAGGAAGGAAGGAAGGAAGGAAGGAAGGAAGGAA
>NW_016107378.1:756554-760597 GCF_001604975.1 Cebus imitator | reverse complement strand
AGGAAGGAAGGAAGGAAGGAAGGGAGGGGAGGAAGGAAGGAAGGAAGGAAGGAAGGAAGGGGAGGAAGGAAGAAAAGGAGGGAGGGAATGGAGGGAAGGAAGGAAGGAAGGGAGGGGGAGGGAGGGAGGAAAGGAAGGAAGAAAGGAAAAAGAGAAAAAAGGATGGAGGGATGGATGGAAAAAGGGTGGAAGGGAGGATGGAAGGAGGGAAGGAGGAAAAGATGGAAGGAGGGAAGGATGGAAGAAAGGGTGGAAAGAGAATGGAAGGAAGGATGGATGGAAAGAAAGGGAAGGAGAGAAGGAGGGAAAGAGGGAAGGAGGGAAGAAAGAAAGAGAAAGAAGGGAAGGTAGAAAAAATCAAGGAAGAAAAGAGGAAAAAAGGGAGGGAGAGAGGATGAAAGAAGAGAAGAACAAAGGTGTTATGAGTAGGAGACAACGCCACACCTCGAGGCTGCCATCAACACTGTAAAATATCAACAGAAAACCACCTGTTATGATCTGAAAAGACTTCCACAGAAGCTGTTCAGCCTTAGCTAGGAGCTATAACCAGGAGCTGTAAATGTAAGACTTTGAGTCATCAAGGGAAATGGACCTCTTCTTGGGAGGAACAAGTTTACCTTTCTGCCTGAGTCAAATGAAACTCATTCTCCCTCCCAGCTCTGTTGGGGCGGAGGTGGTATTTTGAGGGTAAGTTTTGCTTTTCCTGCAGTGCAGGAGGATGCCAGGCTCTTCTGCCCTAAAACCGTGGAGTAGAGGACTGCAGATTTTGCTGGAGTCATAGCGGAGGCCTGAGCTCTTTGTCATTCTGGGTGCTGGCATCTGGGTTCTACTTGGGAATGGAGGCTGCGACCTGCCTTACGCCTCTATTTTTCATTATCTTGAGCACTCACCTGGCTGGGACAGTCAGACATGATGATGAAATGTATCTTCACTTGTGAAAGAGAGAGAGACAGAGACAGAGAGACACTGAGCGACAGAGAGGCAATTCCACCAGCAGGCCTATGACCTGCTCCCCGCCTCTCCCTCTCTGGCCCATCTTGGAACAAAAAGGAACCAGAATCATTGCATTTGGCCACTGCTCATGAAGACAATTATTTATTTCCTGAAATCATTTTTCAAGAAGCCAGCTTCATTTTGTTATTTATACGATAACTTAATGACCAACTTAAAGGTGGGAGGCAAGAAGGAATGGAGTCAAGGCTGTGGGGGAAGGGAGGTGAAAAAGAGCCTGCTGAAAATTATGCTCTCTTCTTTGACTTTTTTTTCTGATTGCATCAATATGTCTCCCTTCTCTTCCCCTTCTCTCTCAATCTCACTGTCCCTTCCCATCCCATCTCCCTTCCTCTCTGTCTTACTAACAGCCCTCTCCTCTCATCTCCCCACTACCTCTGCCCTGGCCCCCAGCCTGGCTCACAGACAAACTTGACCCCTAATAATTTCTGACACTGGGATCTTCTCTGTGCAGAGCAAGGAGCTGGCCTTCCCAATCAGCAACATCCTTTACTGGGCACATCCCATGGGTTTCCATTAGTGAGAACCTACCGAATTCCCCAGGCTGCCAAGTCTCTGGGGATCATCTCATTGTCTCACTCCTGGGTTCTTAGCATCCCAGCTGAGGGTGCCTCCCGAACCTTGGTCTGGGCTGCACCAGAGAGCATCAGCTTTTATTCTGGTGCTTTTCAGAGTGGGGGATGCTGATGTTTCCCTGGATACACCTCTCCCGTACCTGGATATTATTTTTGCAGTGTTTCATGTCCCTCAGGCCTAAAAAGGGCCTTTGCCTAGCAGACAAGGCAGAAAAGCAGAAGAGCGCTGGAGCCCGGCTGTACCACCTACCAGCTGTGTGATGCTGGGCAAGCTACCTAACCTCACTGGACCTCGGTTTCCTCATCTGCATCATGAGGGTAAGTTGTATGTATTTTGTAAGGCTCAGGCAAGGGTTGAATGTGCGAATACTCGCAAAGCACTTAGAACAGTGGCTGACATATTATGCATATACATTCAATGCTAGCTATGCCCAGGCTCCAACATCTCCAATCCTGGGGTAGGCATGTGAAGGAGGTGCTGTCTGGCCTGGACTCAAAGAGAGCAAAGCTGTTAGCCTACTGCTTGGGCAAATCACCCTTTCTCCTTGAATAGAGATTTTACTATCTCTACAATACTATCTTTACAATCTCTACAATCTCTACTACCTGTTGATAGTACCCCTATCACAGGAGCATGGTAAGAGCAAAGACTCTAAATCCAGGCCTTGTGAGTTCAAATCCCAGCTCTACCACTTATTAGCTGTGTGACCTGGTACAAGTTGCTTAACTTCTCTGTGCCCCAGATACTGCATGTTATAATCTTGTCTGTCTTCCTTATGGTTATTAAGGGGATGAAATAAGTTAATTCATGTAAAGCTCTTAGCACACGGTGTCTGTCACAGGGTAACACTCTGTTGGATGTCAGTTCCTACCATCATCCAAGCATCATAGTCCCTGAAAACGATTTTCTCACCTGCCTTTTGTCTCTGAGGGATTTCTTTTCTCCTTACTCTCTTCCCATTGGGTGACTCCCGACAAAAGTTCCTAGTTTTTAACTAAAACCCAAATCATTCTGGCAGACTCTATCAAGCAAGTCTTACCTCTGGAGGCAGAAAGGGGATGGTGAACCATCAGGAAGGGAATTAATATCAGTAAAAAGCTGGAGAAGGTGACAAGAAACTGAAACCCTAGAACCAGGCCTGGGATGCTGGTCCTGGCTAGCCCAGCCCCTCATACTGTGACCTTAGAGAAGCCTCTGAACTCTTTTTGGCCTCAGTTTTTTCATCTGTCAAATGGGGATGACTCCTTGCTTCCTTCCCACATGATCACAAAACTTAAAGAAGATAACCAGCAAGATGGCCTGAGATGGGGAACAGTACCACAAAATCCAAGCTGCCTGATCTATTTGGGTGTTACTGGCAGCAAGGCCACTCCAGGGATATCATGGAATGGAAGGCAGGGGACAGGACCTAGAGGAAGAGGGACAGCTGGCCTCCAGAGGGCAGGGATGGAAGGGCGGCTCTGGCCCTAAGGCAGGAGTGTGTGGATTACCTGTCTACTTGGGCTTTGCCAAGCTCAGGGGTTTGTGGGCCCAGGGGAATGTGGTGATTGGCTTCATTAGCGGCCGCAGGAGAACCTTGTTCCTCTACTCTCATACCTCTTGCTTTCTTAGAGTTTTGCTTCCTTAAAACGTGAACTTACATATGGCCTTGCTTGACTTCTAGGTCCTCTGTGAACATCATGGATCAGAAATGTGCCAGCCCGTGGGCCCAGGCAGCTAACACAAATGGGTCCAGTGGGCCAGGTGACACGGGGACAGCACCTGTGCTATCTGAAGGATGGTGGTCATCCACCTGTTTGTTCTCAGGTCCATTCCCCTCTCATTTCTTGCTATTCTCTGCGTAGCAGGGGACAGACCCCTCCATATCACATATTTCCCATGCTCCTTTAACAACAGGTTTCCAGCTAAGTTCAGCCAATAGGAGGTGCAGGTTGCAGGATGGAGAGCAGGAAGAACGAAGAAACTAGGATATTTCTCCCCATCTTGGTGTTGTGGGTGGTGTGTCTCCTCTGTGACTTCTCTTCCCACAGCTTGGCTCCTCCCTCTGCGGCTCCAGCTTTGGCAAGGCTGGCCCTCCATGGATCCAGCCTCTGCTATTGGCCTCTAGCGACACCATCTCTACTCTTCGCCCCTCCATTCCCAGTGGCTAATCTCTGGTTTGCCTCACCTCCTCATTGTTTTTTCAGCTCCTCTAACATCTATGTGGCCAACTCTCTGAATTCCCTTCCCTCTGTTGAATTCCTGGAGTGGATTTTGTTTGTCTGGATGCATTTTGAGTGACAGATTCAAAGGGCAGACCCGTGAGCCTAGCATGGCCTGCTCTTTAAATCTCTCAAGCAAAACCAGGTGTCTGGATTTTTATACAATGTCTGATTTTTATGTGTTAGCACCAATTCAAGCTTTAAAACAACATTCTGAAGGCTGAATACAACCAGTCCATGGAGGGTCCCAGTTTG
>NW_016107378.1:749138-756458 GCF_001604975.1 Cebus imitator | reverse complement strand
TTTCTTGGGTCGGGTCCTAAGGAGGAGAGTAGGTTTGGTCAGCTCAAGCCTTTATGTCACTGACTACGCAATGGATTCTCTGCCTTTGAGTTGGGTGCCCTCCCTTGGCCAAGGACCTAAGGTTAGGCGTGATCTCATGGGACAAAAGGATAGTGATTAAGGCTATTTGGCAAGATGGCTTGCCTTTTAACCCGATTTTCTTTCCATTTTACCATTTAGGCTTTCTCTAGTTATTCAGTACTTTGTTTTCTTTTGTTGATCATCAAAGCCAGGTCTATAACCTAGATCTGCAGACTTGGATGAATCTATTAGGACTTCAGCTTATTTTTCTGAAAGACAAGAGGCTCAGGCCTTCTTTCTGATGATCCTTTTAGACTTGGTGGTCTACGGTTCTAGAGATGACCTTTCTGTGGCAACCATTCATTCATCCATCCATCCATCGATTCATTTATCCCATCTATCCATCCATTCATGTATGCATACACTCATCTATCTATTCATCCATCCATCCATCCATCCATCCACACATCCACCCATCCATCCAAAGATCCATGTATCCCATCCATCCATCCATGCATGCATTCATCCATACATTCACCCATCTATCCATCCATCATCCACCCATTGATCCATTCATCTATCGATCCATCCAGCAAATATTTATTAATTATCTACTATGTGCCATACCAGGCACTGGACTGTGCTGTACAGAGTAGTGAATGACACAGATAAGCCCTGTCCCCATAGAATTACATTCTAGTCAGAAGAAAGAGACAATAAATAAGCAAATAAATACATATATCAGATAATTTTAGATAGTGATAAGTGTTGTAAGAAAAAGAAAACCAAATAGAAAAATAGGACCAAGGGTGAGGGGATACTGTAGGGTGGCTGGTTAGGGAAAGCCTGTGTGAGGATCACATTGGAGTTCAGATTTGAAAGTAGGTCTGAGGAGAGAATATTCTAGATAGATAATATTCTAGACAGAGGGTCAATATAAAGACACTGACAGTGAAAGGAGGAGCAGAATGAAGGCCAGAGTGGTTGGAGCCACAAGGGAGAGAGTGATTGTAGATAAAGATGGAGGAACAGCTGGGCCCAGATCTTCCAGAGCTTTGTGGGCTATGGCAGGAAATGGAATTTTGATTCTGAGTACCTGGGAAGCCATCTCTTCCAGGGGAAGCTCCTTTGCCTGTCATCTGGCTGCGACCACTGCTTGAGAATTATATCCCTATGGAAACCAGAAGCAGCTGATGTGACCAGGCCAGGTCCCAGCAGTCAGGAATGTGGACGACTGGACATCCCAGTTGGCCTGGATGAAGCTCTGAGACCTGTGCTCTCAGCTGCGCCTGTGCTTCAGAATTGGGGTGGGTGAAAGAGTCATAAGTCAGGCAATTCATAATGGCGGCTATGGGGTCAGCTAAGCTAGGGTTAAGTCCTGAATCTGCTACTTACTACCTGATGACCTTGCACAAGTTACCTGGCTCCTTGAGCCCCCGTTTTCTGGTCTGTATAAAGGACACGATCACAATGCCTTCCTGTGGCCGTTGAAATGATTAAGTGAGAGATAATGTACAGAAGAGTTGAGCATATGGTGCTTGATATATTTTAGTTATTTTTTCCCATCATCAAAATATATCAAGAGCAGAACTCTCTGGAGTTCGGGTTCTTGTGGAAGGAGAGAGGGTGGGGATCCTGGGTACCATTTATTTTAGACCAGGGCTCTATTAGAGATAGAACTGCTGTCTGAGACAGCTATCTCTGCCCCCAACTTAGAGTGTGACCTCGGGATCCTTATCTGTAACATGAGGGAATTGGGCTCAGTGCCTTCTTTGACCTTCCCCTCTTACATTCCGAGGCTCAACTCTGGCCACTGGCAGAGGAGGGTCTGAGTTTGTCTTGTACTGTGGAGAAGTCGCTCAGTCCTTGAGGTTCAAGGTTGGCTGAGGGTCGTCTTTGGGCTTGAAGTGATCCAGGTAGGATCCTCAACTCCTAGTCCGCTAAGATAAAGGTCCTTGGTAACCAACTGAGAGGAAGCTGGTTAAGAGCAAATAAGGGTTCCCATTGTGCTTAGACTGTATTTCCACCAGCCAACCCAGCATCCAACCATCTGCAAAACCCCCAAATTTCCAGCACACATTGTGTTCCCAGCATGGTGCAAAATTACTGTCTGACAACTCTTTGAAATATATTTCTTCATTTTATAGATGAGGAAACTGGGAATGTAAAAGGTCAAATGGATTTTCCAAAGTCACACAGCGAATGCATGTCAGGATCTCAGCTCTGTTCTGTTCTCCATGCCTTCACTGCTTCCTCCCAACCAAAGCCACCACTGTCTCTCATCTGGAAGACATCAATAGCCTCTGCACTCCACTGACCTCTGGGCTTCTACTCTGCCTCCCTCCAATCCATTTTCTACAAAGAAGACAGTGATTTTTTTTTTTTAAATAGTAACTTCGTACCTTGCATGTACCAGGCACTATTCTAGGTGCTGGGGATACAGCAGTGCAAGCTGTTTTCATGCTACTCTGGCTTCCTGTTGCTCACAGAATATAATTCAACATACCAAGTGTCTTGACTGTGGTAGGGGCAATGGGAGTGGCCTGCCCTCGGGGCAGGCAATAAGAGGTTGTCTCTAGACAACGTAAACCCAATAATAAAACCAACTAAAAACTGATCTTCCTTTATGATCATCCTGTACCAGCAATTCTACACAATGTTAGTAATAAAATACCCCTCTCTGCTTGACCTGTAAGTGGGTGGCCATATAATTGATCACTCCTAATAATTACATCAAGACAATATGCATAAACAGAGACATCTAAGGCCCTACCTGTACGGCCTTATGGGGTCTGGCCTCTGTCTACCTCTTTAATCTGGTATCTTGAAAGTTTCTGCCTCATTGAAACAAAATGGCCCACTTTGGGCTCGATACACATTTCCAACTTCTCCTTACCTTGGGGATCTGTCCAAGACCTAAAGGATGGCACTTGTCCAGGGAAGGGTACTGGGCACTGTAGCCAGAGGTAGGGACAAGGCTCAGGGCTTTGCAGCACTTCCCTTGGTTCTCATCCAGGACCTGCAGGCCATGGGAACTAATTAGGATCTTGGCTGAAATGCTGCATCCTTAGAGAGGCCCTCTCTAAGCCTAGAAAAGCAGGAAGTCCCTAGTGCATAATTCTTTCCCTTTATGTTTCTTATGACAATGGTGGTTGTTTTGTTATTGGTGTGGTTACTATTTTATGACCTTCTCTTCTAGCAGTCTCTAAGTGCTATGACAATCAGCGGCCATGCCTGCTTTGCTCCTGATTGTACTCCTGACACTAACACAGTGCCTGGCACATAGTAGACACTCACTAAGGCTTGCTGGAATGGATGGATGGGTGGATGGATGGTGAAGCTGAGATCCAAATCCAGGCTGACTCAAAAGCCCGTGATCTTCCCACCACCTTCATTCCAAGGCTGTCAGCATGGTTGAAAAAGCAGATTATATCCATGCAGGAGGGCCTTCTTGTCAAAGTCAAGGCCAAGATCAGTGGGAAAGGATCAGGTAAAAGCAAGGGATCCAGATGTGCAAATTCCCTTCAACAAGGCAGATGTGACCCAGTGATTCCATGCCAGGCGTAACCGTTGCATCTGGTTGCTCATTTCCATTAAAGGAATTGTAGCAGGTGCAAAAACCAGAGATTATCCCAAGAATTAAGATACGAAAAGCATGTTAGATCACTAAATTCCAATTAGGGAAATTAAATTGTGCACACTCCCTTCCTGACGCAATATTGGGAGCTTGCATTAGCTCTGGGCTCCCGTTCTAATAAAATTAGAGAATAACACTTTAATTGAATTGTGCTTAAAAGGATCATGCTGACAAATGTGATTGTATCTGGCTGGGATGCACACCTTCTCCAGCAATCATTAAATCCAATGAAATGCCAGTCTCAAGATCTTGACAGTTTTCTGAAACAATCTGTGAACCGTGCTGTATCTTGGAGCATCTAATCAATTTAGAGCCGCCTCATTAGGACTTGGCTGCTAACGGATACTTAAAAATCAAAGCAAATTACTGCACTCCATGGATAACTAGCTAATCATATCGATACAACATGGCTGGATTGTGTTGCAACAATTCATTTCCTCTTTAAGAAGCCACTGTCACCTATAATTTAGGGATTGAGATTCATAAGCCTGATGCAGACAGCTCCGATGTCAAGGATTTTCCCGAGCACAGGGCCGAGGGGTGCATACCACCCCAGCTAATTGGGGTAAACTAAAGCCAGCCTCTGACTCCCATCATTCACACCCTACCTTATTCCAAGACACTGAGCCCAAGACATCATTATACAAAAGAAGAATCAGAGGTTCAGAGATGGGTAGCATCTTTTGCAAGATCACACAGCAAAAGAGTGGCAGGGCCAAGATTTGGCCCTTCTTGACATCACATTAGACTTTCCAATATAATTTCAACAGCAAATTAGAACAGTGATTATTCTTTCATAGATAGTTTACACGGGTCCCATTTTAATGATCTTACTAAAAATGAACATCACCGTCATCATTATAATACCAATGGCCTATCCTTATATAAAAGTTATTAAAAATATAATTCATTTAATCCTCTTGTCTGATTATTGTGATAGGTGTTAATGCTGTCTACTAAATATATCTGGCCCTCCTGCTCCAGGACACGTAGTAAGTCTATATTTCTTGACTTCCTGGAGTAGAATTGACCAGGAGGCTAGTTCCAGTCAAAGAATTGTGAATCAAAGGACTGTGTGTTATTTCCAGGCAGAGCATTTAATTGCTGGTTTAAGATCTCTACCGTTCTTTTTTCCTCTGCTTCATCAGGCTGAAATATTTGAGCTGATGGCTGCCCTGAATACAATAAGCAGAAACTCCTAGCAAACTAATAATGATGTAGCATGAATTAAAAGTAAACCCGTGTTTTTGGAAGCCTCTGAGATGCTGGGGTTGCTTGTTATTGCAGCATAACCGAGCTTGTCCCGACTGAGGGAATCATCACCCCCATTTTACACATGAGGAAACAAAAGCACACAGACATGAAGTGGCTGGATCTAGGTCATATTCTGACACTGTCAGTAGATTTCTCTACAGCCCAGATGTCTCCTTGGGCCTGCAGAGTCACAGTGAGTGGTGGGTGCAGGGAACTGGTTTTCAGAGACTCGGGTCAGGCTTATTGAGACCACTTGCCCCTGCCGCTCAGCTCAGGGCTTGTCAGATGTACTTTTTAATCTGCTCTTCTTTAGGCATGTGAACTGCTGGTTGCTCTGAAAAAGTCCTTTTGATATCTTCTGAGATAAACTCATCTCATCTTCAAAGAGGCGAGTCCATGATTTACCAAAAGGACTGGCTCTTTGAAGGAGAAATTCCAGGCACAGGGAAGGCCTGAGCAGAAAGCTACATTCCACGGGGACCTTTCTGCACCCACCCCCACAAGCCTGACTGTGCTGGCAGCCATGGGTTTTAGTAATGGGTGAAGAAGACTCTGCAGTTACGCTCTTCTGTGCTTGCTGTGCCATTGGCCTTGCAGAACCTCTAAGGTGTTGGCTGCTTGCAGTCCCAGGAGCAGTTTGAGGGGTGGGACTGGGGGAGAGAACCCGAGATCCCAGAGCTTGAAGAGGGAGTAGAGGAGAAAGTCTGTAGAAATTGTATACAGCTTCAGGAAATGTATACCCTCGGCGAGCCATATCAGAGTCGGTTAAGACAATAATTGCAGGCCTTCCCAACACAGAGAGAGGGCAGGATGGCAGGGCCTGCTATTATCATGTTCTCTCAGGCACAACAGCTTGTTTACAGGAGGGCTGTGGACTGCAAAGTGATTGTCTGGTGGCTCCGGAGGCAAAGGCTGCTCCCCACACCCCCTGCTTGGGCCCAAGCCTGGCCATCAACCTCAGTGCTTAAGCCTGGGGCGCCCATTGCCAGGACGCTCAAGGGAGCAGCCACTGGGCTGCATATGGTTAACCCAGTGCCATCGTCAGCTCTCGTCCCTACCTCAAGTCTTCTCCACCTGCCATATGCCCAGAGAAAGCCAGCACTGCCCCTGCTGGGATGCTTAGTTGGAAGGCACTTGAGACCCAAAGGCAAGTAATCCAAATTCTGGCCTGAACTCACTGCTCACCAACTCTGGGACCCTGGCAGGGTCCTTCCCTATCACATCCTTAGTCTTCTCATTTTAAAATAAAAGAATCTCAGCAGATTAGCATTTTTCAAGTTTAAATTATATTTCCAAACCTTTGAGGGTGTGTGTGCGTGTGCACTTCTTGTGGATGCCAAGGTTTGACATAGATTATTTTTATTTTAATGTTATATCCATATTAATGTGTATGTTGCAAACAACAGAAAACAATGATGGCTAATTTAAGGGAAAACATATAAATGAAAAGATATAGGGTAGATTACAGACGTTCCCTGAAGAGCACGGAAAAAGAATAGAGATTTCATCACATCAAACCACACGGCAGAACGGGTCCTGCAGAGCCTGATATGGGGCTGCTGCTGGTGTTGATACCAGCATTGTCTCTTCAGACACCACCCAGGCTGCACCCTGGATACTGCTGCTGGAGTAGGGGTGGCAGCCACCCTGGTGGCCTACCTTCCCTAAAACGTTTTCACATAGCCTTTCTCCCTTTCTCCTTTTTCCCTCCTCTCCCCTCCCCTCCCCTCTCCTCTCCTCTCTTCTCCTTTCATTGAGACTGAGTCTCACTCTGTCACCCAGGCTGGAATGCAATGGTGCCATCTTGGCTCACTGCAACCTCTGCCTCCAGGGTTCAAGCAATTATCCTGCCTCAGATTCTTGAGTAGCTGGGATTACAGATGCCTTCCACCATGCCCAGTTAATTTTTGTACTTTTAGTAGAGACAGGGTTTCACTATGTTGGCCATGCTGGTCTCAACTCCTGAGCTCAAGTGATTTGCCCGCCTCAGCCTCCCAAAGTGCTGGGATTACAGGTGTGAGCCACTGGGTCTAGCCTCTCCTTTTTCTATCCCAAGCTTCCAATCAAAGTCTGGTGAGAGTGCATCTGATTGGTGGACCCAGGTCATGTGATTATTCTCTAGCAGCAAGTGAAGGTGTAAAAACATATTCCTGGCATTTCCAGCTTCTCCATTAGGAAGTGGACCCTGCAAAAATTTTTTCCCATTCTGTTGGTTGCTGTTTCACTCTAATGACTGTTTCTTTTGCTGTGCAGAAGCTCTGGAGTTTGATTAGGTCCCATTTGTCTATTTTGGCTTTTGTTGCCAATGCTTTTGGTGTTTTGGTCATGAAGTCCTTGCCTATGCCTATGTCCTGAATGGTTTTGCCTAG